>NC_142017.1:21787787-22032787 GCF_049901735.1 Notechis scutatus
CCAATAGCAATAGACCTTAGACTTATACACTGCTTTACAGTGCTTTGCAGTCCCCTCTAAGCAGTTGACAGAGTCAGCCTCTTGCCCCCAATAATCTGGATCCTCATTTTACCCACCTTGGAAGGATGGAAGGTTGAGCCAACCTTGAGCCTGGTGGGATTCGAACTGCCAAAGTAGCCTGCAGGACTGCATTCTAACCACTGTACCACCGCAGCTCCTCTCTGTGGCAGCCCCTCAAATATTGGAAGATGCTATCATGTTTCCCCTGGTCCTTCTCTCCATAGACTAGCCATGCCCAGTTCCTGCAACCGTTCTTCATATGTTTTAGCCTTCAGTCCCCTAATCATCCCAGTTGCTCCTTTCCCCTAGCTGAAAGCGAGTACAGGTAGCCTCGACTTACAATAGTACTTGATAAACTGGGGGCAAATCAGCAGTCTTGTTGACTCCCTGGCTCTTTTTGTGCCTGCTCCTCCAACAAGCTGCACCAAGCTGCAAAATTGAATGTCCTCGTTCACTGCAATGTGAGGCTACCGATGAGTTCAGCTCTCCTTGTCTGACCGCTCGCTTGTGTGCTTGCTTTCTTGTGGTCAGCTTCCTTCCCACCTGCCCGATGTAGCCACAGGGACAATCCATGCAGGGGGTCTGGTAGATTACATTAGAAGTATCTCCCACCTCCCAATGCACACAAGGCTTGAAGTGCAAGAACTTCTTTGCTTCCTGCTGTCAGTCTGTGCTCCATTCAAAATCCAAGAAAGAAATACTCAGACTCCATAGATTAGAGCAAAGTTTTCCTTTTACTGAAATTCAAAGTGGAAGCATCAGGTAAAATTCTGAATCTAAGAATTTAGGCGCGCAGATCACATATACAAAGGGGTGAAATTGATCCCACCCCCCAAAGTCCAAGATCTTCCTCCAATAAAAAGTTATGGATGCGATCATGTGGACATCTGCAGGTGGTGATGAGGCTTCTGTCCGTTGACCTTGACATATTTTGATAAAATTTAGCAGTTGCGCAGTAGAAAGACAGTTGAGCAAGGAAATAGAAACTTAAGAAGAAGAATTCCACACTCCCCCTCCTTCTTTTCATTTACAGCACAGGAATGTAACACCTCCAGCTCTCTTCCCTTCCAATCCCCCCTCCCTTCCCATTACTAATGACAGCCGAAAGATGATGCAGAACAGTGAGAAAGATGCATAGCAGTAGAAGAGATATAGAAGAGATCTTGAAGGCTGACACCTGCAAAGAATCCCACTTCTGAGGGCTGGCTTTTATCTCTTGAGAGGAGGGTCCATTACCTTGCAGCCTTACTTCTAAGTCACCCATGCTGCTGCAGCTGCTCTTTCCTTTGAGCAGCCCTGTGCGCACTGGGCACAGGCTCCTCGGGGAACTCTTCATCACTGCTGCCAGCCTCCACAATCTCCAGTGGCAGCACTCCACTCCCTGAGGGTCCTGGCCCCATCCCTGCATCACACAGAGGCCCCTCATCTGAGTTCTCACTCTCCGAGACCTCAGCCGTCCACACCTGCTGCCGGCGAACCACAACAGAACTCTATTTGGACTTACAGGGCATGACACTTCCAAGTGCCCCATTTTTTTAATCAGTGTGGACTGTATGGGTGACACAAGGGTTATACAATCCAGATTGACTTCACAACATTTCTTGGGGTTTTCAAGAAAAACATACCAGGAGCAACAGGTTACACGGTTGCTGAATTGTGAATTTGGGCGTTTTAACTTCTTCTCAAACTAACTGACTGCCTTCAGACACTGAAAGCTTAATTGGTTACTCAATTAATCCATTTTCTGCATTTCCACAGATGGGAAACCTGGCTTTCCCAGAGGCTTTTGGGGATTAATTACAGTCAGCAGCAGCCTGCCAAACAAATTTTAGTCTATTAATGTTAGTACCGAATTAGATTTTGGATTTCACTATTTTAATTACTTACAAATCTCAACAAATAAATGCTCTGTCTTACATATTGGCAAAAAAATCAGAAAATAAAATACAGGCTGAATAGTCAAGACCTTGTTGAGGATCCAAACTCTGTCAAGGACCTTGGAGTACTCACCTCTAATGATCTAAGTGCTAGAGCCCACTGTAACTACATAGCCAAAAAGGCATTAAGAGTTGTTAACCTAATCCTACGTAGCTTCTTCTCTGGTAATATCACACTACTAACTAGAGCATACAAAATATTTGCTAGACCAATACTCGAATACAGCTCATCTGTCTGGAACCTGCATTACGTATCTGATATTAACACAGTTGAGAAAGTCCAGAAATATTTCACAAGAAGAGTTCTCCACTCCTCTACTTGTTGCAGAATACCTTATGCCACCAGACTTGAAATTCTAGACCTAGAAAATCTAGAACTATGCCGCCTTCGGTCTGATCTAAGTACAGTATATAAAATCATACATTGCAATGTCCTACCTGTCAATGAATACTTCAGCTTCTACCATAACAACACAAGAGCACACAATAGATACAAACTCAAGTTAAACGCACCAAACTTGATTGCAGGAAATACGACTTCAGCAACAGAGTGGTCAATGTCTAGAATATTCTACCTGACTCTGTTGTTTCTTCCCCAAACCCCAAAAACTTTAATCTTAGACTTTCTACTATTGACCTCACCCCTTTCCTAAGAGGTCTGTAAGGGGTGTGCATAAGCGCATCAACGTGCCTACCGTCCCTGTCCTATTGTTTCTTTTTTTATTTTTCTTATATGTATCCATTTCATGTATCCATAACTATATTTATAGTTATACCTGTTATCTTATAATTGCTTGACAAAATAAATAAATACACAAATAAATAAATACAATACTGATCTTTGCACTACATTTTATTTTGTAAGTTTTATAAGCCAGCTGAAGTCAGGTAGCAGATAAGTCTTGTATATAAATAAATCTGGTATCACAGACTTGGTGAGTTGTACCCAGCAGGCTTTAAGTACCCATGAAACCCACCAGCAAGGCCTGGGGTGTGAAAAGCCCTGCTCATCCGTGCAGCACTTATGCAGAGTAAAACTAAACATCCCTGCATCCCAGCAGTTTTGAAGGGTTGACCTAAATCGGTTCCCTATGAGCTAAGAGTGCGTCTGCAGAAAAGGACCTATTGAAACCACAGCTGACATCCTGTTAGGCAGTGCTCTCTGTTAAGGATCCCTTACAACTTTGTAAAACACCCCAGAAAATTCAGATATTTTTTATGCATAAGTTACCTTTATCAAACCAGCATGACTTCGTTTCCTTGAACACAACCACATTCTGCTATATTGCCTGTAAAATTAGACACCTTCTGTGATACCAATTGTAACATTCTTACCATGTTCTATGTTTTTATTTTTTACTAGCTGGATATCCGTGCTTCGCTATGAAACTATGTGACTGGGCTTAGTTTTTGAGGAGGAAAATAAGGGGAAAAAATTCTGCCTCTGCCTACCAGCATCCATCGGTATTCATCTGGCTAGTGTCTGGTCTGTGAGTGAGAAAGTTGAGGGCTGTTTGGAAACTGAAGCAGTATTTGCTGTGTGAGCAAGAAGGAGACAGCAAGGAGCCTGGGCGTGGCTTAGCTCAACTGTTCTGTCCTAAAGCTGGTTGCTGGTGTGAAACTGAAACTGAAACTCCTCTCCTTGGCTTGTGTTTTGCATTTGGAGCAGATTCCTTTCCAGGTGGGGAAGGGGAGTAGAACTCCTTAGCATCAGAGCGTGTTAATAATAATAATAATATAGGAAATATTCTGAATGCTCTGATGGTCATTTTGAAAAATCCTTTCTTAGTGAGCACCTAGAAGCCGAAAGGAACATACATGCCAAATTTCAAGTTTGTAGGCTTTATGGTTCTGGAGATTTTGTGATGATGCATGAGTGGCATTTCGCTTTTATATAGAGATTTTGAATTCTGGTCTGTGATGGTAATGAACTTTGCTTGTATCAGTCAGTCAGTTAATCAATCGCTAGTGTGGATAATCCTTGAGTTACGACAGTTCATTTAGTAAATGTTTGAAGTTACAACACACCCCTCCCCAAAAGTATTTACGACAGAGTCCCCTGGGGTTAGGAATGTTGCAGCACTGCGGCCGTTGTTCACCCTTATGAACGACTGCAGAGGCACTGCAACATTCGCCCTGCCGATACCCCCCCAATCTCCCTCCCACACCGGATCGCCACAGGCCGTGGGCCTGCGGAGACTCACTTACCTTGCAAACATCTAGTGAGCTGGGTCTTCTCCAGCTTTTCTGCCGTGGTTTCTTTGCCTGCGTCCCTGCAGGCTCCAGGTGTCTTTCCTTGAGGAACCCTCCAGGCCAGGTGAGTGATTGCATCCCGGTAGGTTCCGGTCCTCTTTGCAAAAAGCTTTTGAAACAATTATATTCCTTAAAGTCGATCCGATGAACTTGTGACTGGTTCTCTTAGTAAGACCCAGTTCTCCTCCAGGAAGCTCACGGAGCTCTGCTATCTTTGCTT
The DNA here is from genome assembly GCF_049901735.1 of Notechis scutatus. Lineage (NCBI taxonomy): Eukaryota > Metazoa > Chordata > Lepidosauria > Squamata > Elapidae > Notechis > Notechis scutatus. The sequence continues at coordinate 21,792,258 of NC_142017.1, forward strand.
ACTTTGTACGGTGACTCCCACAAATGTGTCCCCAGAAACCTCCAGTTCAGGGGAGGATGAACCAGTCCCGGGCACGTCAGGAAGGGAGTTGTTCAGTGATTCTGAGCAGCCAGCTGAGAGTGATTTGGCTGAAGCATAGCTGCAACAGGACAGGCCTGAGGCTTCGGGTGGGGAAAGCATGTAGCTGCAGCCTGTCAGGGATGAGGAGGAGGAACTGCCTTCAGCCCTTGATCCAAGAACATGATGGGCGCAGAGAAAAAGCAGAAGCAGAGACATTCAGCCTAATTATTCATGAAGAGGCAACCTCATCCTTCTTAATGGGCTGCACCAGAAGCTGGCTATTTTAGCACAGTAGACAGACGGAAGCCGTGCTGGGAACAACCTGTTCATTTCCTAACTATATATTTTCTGGCCATTGTGATTCCTGCCTTGCATTGGATTCACACCATGCCTTGACTTTGGATCATGCCTTGTGAACTCTGGACCTTTTTTGCCTCGTGAATCCTCTTGTGTTGTGGATTTAATTTTACCTGGTGGTTTTATTTTTATAGGGAAACTTTCAAGTTCCTTGTGAACTCACTGGCCTAGCACTGGTCTGCTTTTGGCTGGATTTAACTGGGACAGTTCTGGGTTTTTGGTGAAGGGAATTGCTGGGGAATATTAACAAACCCACTAAACCACCATTAAATGTGTGCGAGCGGAATGGGGCAGCGCACTTTGGTTCAGGGTGAATGCTCACCAAGGCAGCACGTTGTTCTAAAAACAAGGATACAAATTTCAGCTTTATCTCTCCTAATTCAGACACACTCTGGATGCCTCTGCTGCAGCCCAGAAGGGTCGCTCATGTTAATTCATTTCTGAGCATACAATCTTCTCCCTTGTCCACATACATTACCTGGACAGGCAGCACATACATATCTCCTTTTCCTTTTTTTTTTTTTTTGCACAGATAAGATGGACAGTCATTCAGAAATAGCCTTTGATTTTAATTAAAATTGATTTTTTTTAATATTATACCACCTGAAAGTTGAATTAGCTCCTCATAGACAAAGTGAAGTGTAACTGTAATAAATAAATGAAGATTCAACCAGCGCAACAAAAGCTAGGCCAACATTTTTGAACCAGTTCTTAACCGGACCATTTACTTTCTCCTTTGAGAAACGCTCTCCCTCAGAGTTTCAGAGGAGGGAGTGATTTTCCCTCAACTTGTTGCTTGGTGGATGGTTTGGCTTAGTTTTAAGAAGCTGCATCCAGTCCTGTCCTGGTGATGTTCTTATGGGTTTGGGAAACTGATTTGGGTTGCTCTTCCCTTCATAGAAATCCTCTCGTCTTTTAATGTCAAATCAGAAAATCTCACTTTCTCGGTCAAGTCGGTCCAGGGTGAATTTTGTACTCCACCTTTACCCATTTTATATTGCTACAGATGGTGATAGCAATTGCAATAGCACTTAGACTTATATACCGCTTTTATAGTGCTTTACAGCCCTCTCTAAGCAGTTTACAGAGTGATGCCAGTGCAAACCTGAAAGAGAATCTGCTCTTGAAATTGCTTTCAATGGAGAATAACATTTCCATGGGATTCTGCTGGGAGCAATGAAATGCTCCTGCATGCATTTAGGGTTCAGGGGGAAGGAATGAAGTCTTCTACGCATCCTCTGAGGTCAGAATCAGGATAGAGCTGGAAGGGACCTTGGAGGTCTTCTAGTCCAGCCCCTCTGCTTAGGTAGAAGATCCTAGGTCATTTCACACAAGTGACTCTCCAGTCTCTTCTTAAAATCCTCCAGTGATGAATCCCCACACAACTTCTGAAGGCAAACTCTGTTTCACTGGTTAATCATCCTCCCTTTTAGGAAATTTCTTCTCAATACCAGGTTGCTTTCATTAGTTTCCTTCCATTGGAAACTAATGAAACTCCATTCCATCCATCATTAGTTTCCATCCATTGTTTCTTGTCCTGCCCTCTGGTGCTTTGGAGAATAATTTGACCCCCTCCTCTTTGTGGCAGCCGCTCAAATACTGAAACACTGCTATCATGCCCCCCCTAGTTTTCTCTGGACTAGCCAAACCCAAACCCTGCAGCCGTTCTCCATATGTTTTACTCTCCAGGCCTTTAATCATCTTAGTTGCTCTTCTCTGCACCTTTTCCAAAGTCTCAACATATTTTTTGTAATGTGGTGATCAAAACTGGATGCAGTGTTCCAGGTGTGGCCTTCACTGAGACTTGATGAAGGTCCCATCCTTGCAGACAGGTCATATCAGGTAACAGTCAAGGTGGAGTTTGCTTGTTGCTCCATTCAGTGATGGTGTAGCGGAAAGGAGTGGATGAATGCCCTTCCTCTTGATGATCAGCCATCTCTCCAGTGGCCCACAATAGCCTCAGTTTGATCCCAGAAGAGATTTCTATGGAGCTTTTTCTGGCTGAGAAGTGTGGGAAGTTTTGGGTGATAGAAAGAAAGTGGTTTATTTGGTATCTGGGTCACCCTTTTCTCTCTTTTTGTACACCATTTTTTTCTTTGTTAGTGGTGCACATATGTTTTTGTTTTGTTTTGTTGTTCTGTTTTATATTTTACCTTTTATGATAAAACAGAAGAAATATACGTAACAAAAACAGAAAGAAAGCAATACAGTAGCTGCTCCATCCCTGCTGGCAGAGCAATAACACTTACTTATATATCACTTCTCAGTGCTTTTACAGGAAGGAAGGAAGGAAGGAAGGAAGGAAGGAAGGAAGAGCAATAGCACTTAGACTTATATACCGCTTCACAGTGCTTTCCAGCCCTCTCTAAGCAGTTTACAGAGTCAGCCTCTTGCCCCCAACAATTTGGCTCCTCATTTTACCCACCTCGGAAGGATGGAAGGCTGAGTCAGCCTTGAGCTGGTGAGACTCGAACTGTCAAGTTGCAGGCAGCCGGCAGGCAGCAGAAGTCGCCTGCAGTACTGCACTCTACCCACTGCGCCACCACAGAGCATGAAAATACTACCAGGAGAAACCCAGGAGAAACGCTCTCACACTCTGGGATCAGATGAAAAAACAGGATAGACTCTTATGTAGGGGGGGAAAAACTTGAGGCTGTCTTTTAGTACAGAATGAAGCCTGCTCCTTGACAGGTATGGAGCAAGAGCCTGCAGAAGAACTTTTATCCGAAACTAAGGGGGGGAATGTCAAGATTAGTCAACTGAACAAGGTGTTAGTAATCCTCTGCACCACTCATTGCGTTTCTGCTTCAGAGAACAGGAAGTGTTTTGTATATGACAGTCGATGGGTAATGTTTGCACCTGCTCTTATTCTCACCTGTTCAAAAGGAGCTCACTGCCTTTTGCTCAGTGGGCTGTGACAGCTCAGTTAATCAGGCAATTGCTGAGCCTGTTTGGTGCTACCAGCATTCATCAGACAAGGGCAGGGGGCTCATTCCCCACCCCCCAGCTCCCCATTTGTTCCTTTGATAGCCTGAAACCTGGTGTGATAATGCCTATTTTTCTTTGTCAAAAAGATCTGTGGAAGATTTCCACTGCTTTGATGACCGCAATGAGTTTTATATTGTTATTACCATGTGCTCGGTTTCTCTCTTCAATTAATTTATAATTGAGAGAACATTATTCACTAGCCATCAGAGGCGGGATTCAGCTGGTTCTGACTGGTTCTGGAGAACCAGCAGCGGAAATTTTGAGTAATTCGGAGAACCGGCCAATCCCACCTCTGACTGGCCCCGCCAACCCTATCCATTCTCTGCCTCCCATTGAGTCCCAGCTGATCGGCTGGGTCTTCTTTGGTTGCCCTGCACAGGAGAACAGAGCTGGAAAGCAGGTTAGTGGGGTGGGGAGGAAATGGGGAGTTTGCAGTATCCTTCCCTTCCATGCCCACCAAGCCACGCCCTGAGAACCAGTAGTAAAAAATGGGTAGATAGCTCATTCTGCCATAGAGCCAGAGGTGGGATTCATCCGGTTCTGACCAGTTCTGAAGAACCAGTAGCGGAAATTTTGCGTAGTTTGGAGAACCCGCAAATGCCACCTCTGACTGGCCCCGCCAACCCCATCCATTCTCTGCCTCCCATTGAGTCCCAGCTGATCAGCTGGGTCTTCTTTGGTTGCCCTGCATAGGAGAATGGAGCTAGAAAGCAGGTTAGTGGGGTGGGGAGGGAAGGGGGATTTTGCAGTATCCTTCCCCTGCCACGCCCACCAAGCCACGCCCACAGAACCGGTAGTAAAAAAAATTGAATCCCACCACTGCTAGCCATGCCATCAAAGATTTCAAGAAGCAGGAGAATCCCTTAGCTATAGAAAAGAAGAAACCGACTTAGCAGATGGCTGTTACAGGTCGTCCTCAACTTACAGCAGTTTGTCTAGTGACCGTTCAAAGTTACAATGGGACTGAAAAAAAGTGAGTTGTGACTGTTTTTCACACTTACAACCGTTGGCAGCATTCCCATGGTCACGCGATCAAAATTTGGCAACTGGCTCACTTTTATGACCGTTGCTGTGTCCGGCGGTCATATAATCCACTTTTTGCAATTTTCTGACTAGCAAATGGAGAAGTCAGATTCACTTAATAACTGGGTTGCTCGCTTAATAACTGCAGTGATTCATTTAACAACTGTGGCGAGAAAGGTTGTAAAATGGGGCAAAATTCACTTAACTAATCTCTCACTTAACAACAGAAATGTTGGGTTTCAATTGTGGTCGTAAGTCAAGGGCTACCTGTACCATGGCTAAATTAAAACAAAAACCAAAATTTACAGTGCTTTCTTTTCTCCTTCCAGGATGTGAAACTGATTTAAGATTAAATTAGGTTTTAAAAAATTAAGCATTTTTTTAGCCTTGAAGATTCTGGTGGCACCCATCAGAATTTTCATTCATCTTCTTCTCCCCTGCAGTCCTTGTGTGCTGTCTATCCCTTCTCTTGATATTTTATTCAACTGTCCACATCGGCTGCAGGATCCCTCTTTCCTTTGGAAATGCCACCAAGTTTAAGAAAAACTCACCCCAAGAATTCTGTCCCGGGGTGCATCACCCACTACCTCAAGGAAAATGAACCCTCATGAATTCCCTGCTCAATTTACAGGAGAGAAAATATTCCACTTTTTTAAAAAAAAAAAAAAAAAAACGAGGCCTGAGTGGATTGAAGGGGTAAAAGAAGTTTGTGACCCAGATTTCTGGAATCTGGAATCTACTCTAAAATGGAATGAATGTATTTTAAAGTTGTGTATGAAATCACACCCATGCTCACACACATTTTTTCAACTCTCATATGCTGAGTCTCTCTCTCTCTCTCTCTCTCTCTCTCTCTCTCTCTCTCTCTCTCTCCCTCCCCTCCCTCCCCCTCCCTCCCTCCCTCCCTCCTTGTTTCCTTCTTTCTTTCCAAGACCCTATTTTAAATGGCCAATTTCCTTAGTAATATATCATCCTGTCACCAACGGCCCAAAAATCTCTTCAGTTTACTTGGCAACCTTTTTGGAAGTTTGGCCTGGCCTTATAGAATTAGAATTCTTTATTGGCCAAGTGTGATTGGACACACAAGGAATTTGTCTTGGTGCAAATGCTCTCAGTGTACATAAAAGAAAAGATACATTTGTCAAGAATCATCAGGTACAACACTTAATGATAGTCATGGGGTACAATAAGCAATCAAATCATACTAGGAAACAGTCAATATAAATCATAAGGATACAAGTGACAAAGTTACAGTCCTACAGTCCCAAGTGGGAGAGGATGGGTGATAAGGAGTGATGAGAAGATGAATAGTGATAGTAGTGCAGACTTTGTAAATAGTTGGACAGTGTTGAGGGAATTATTTGTTTAGCAGAGTGATGGCGTTCAGGAAAAAACTGTCCTTGTGTCTAGTTGTTCTGGTGTGCAGTGCTCTATAGCAGTGATCCCCAACCTTTTGGCCGCGGCCCGGTACCGGCATCAGCTGGGCGCCAGCGGCCGGTGCCGGCATCAGCTGGCGCCGCCATCTTTTTGATGAAAAAGTGCTTCCGACACGTTTTCATCAAAAAAGATGGCGGCATAGCTCTGTGAGCTTTTCGGGTAGAAATGGCTTTCTACCCGGAAAAGCTCACCGAAGCAATAGCGCCGCCATCTTTTAATGAAAGCGTGCTTCCGGTGAGCTTTCTACCCGGAAAAGCTCACGGAAGCACTTTTTCATCAAAAAGATGGCGGCGCCAAAATCAGCGGCCCGGTAGGAGTTGTTCCACGGCCCGGTGCACGGTCCGCGGACCGGTGGTTGGGGACCCTGCTCTATAGCATCGTTTTGAGGGTGGGAGTTGAAACAATTTATGTCTGGGATGTGAGGGGTCTGTAGATATTTTCACAGCCCTCTTTTTGACTCGTGCAGCATGCAGGTCCTCAATGGAAGGCAGGTTGGTAGTAATTGTTTTTTCTGCAGTCCTAATTACTCTGAAGTCTGTGTCTGTCTTATTTCTTGGGTTGCCAGTCACTGGCCCAAAGGCACTCAGCTGGCTTCAAGCCTAAGGCAGGGCTAGAACTCACAGTCTCCTGGCACCTTTAACCACTCTGGAAAACTGATATATTCTTGTCATGTCAGTTCAGCAAGGAAGGAAGAGGACTAAGTGGTAAAGCCTGCAAAAGCATGAGAACATTCATCCTTCTTGTATGTCAACTTTTCCCTTTCCTCTGAGCAGCCCAAGACATTTTCCAGTATGGGTAGTCCTCAGCGTATGACCACCGTTGAGCCCAAAATTTCTGTTGCTAAGTGAAACGTTTGTTAAATATGTTTCACCCCATTTTACCTTTACCTTTCCTGACACAGTTAAGCGAATCATTGCAGTTGTTAAAATAGCGACATGGTTGTTAAGTGAATCTGGCTTCCTGTTGTGCCTCGGTCAGAGCCTGAATCTGCGGGGCAAGTCGAGCTGGAACTGGAGCTGACAGAGACCAAGGGGGCGGCTTTGTTGGCTTCAGAGGTGAATGGGGAGGAGGAGGAGGCCCAGTCAGGCCCGGGCCTTTCAGGATTAAGACGGCTTGTAGGCAGGGAGGAACAGGGGCAGGATGACCAAGAGAAGCTGAGCAGTGAACATGAGAGACAGAGCTCAGGCAATGAGCAAGGACTGCTCCCTCCTGATCCGAAAGCACGGAGAGTGGAGAGAAGGCAAGAACAGCACAGACTGACCCAAGTACTCGGGAGGAGAGTGTCCCACCCCTCTTCAAAGAGCACACCGGAGACTTAAGGAGACATCGTTGGGAAGGGCATTTATCAGGAACAAACACTGAATTCATGGAGTGTTGAGTGCCAATGTTTGAACTTTCCTTGTATTCTTTCTGGATATCTAGATACTTGCCTTGCTTCTTTGATTCCTGGACTCCTCAACTTGCTCTGCTGGAGCCATGCAGCCATGGGGTTCACAGCGTTGGGCTGGACTATTTACAGCCAGAGGCTGCTTGATGTGTGTGTGTGCATGTGTGTGTGTGTGTGTGTATGTCATGTCATACCCCTGTTGGAATCTGATTCTGAGGGGGAGGCTGAGCAGCTGACAGGGAGTGGGAGTGTGGCTCCGTTAGCTGGGGAAAAAACTGGGGAAGGACACAGTCCGACTGGTAGAGCAAGGGAGAGGGAATTTGGAGGAAGACCCAGGCCCACCCCCTCTTCCTCCTAGGAGGAACGGAGAAGGGAGCAACGTGAGTTGCGTGGCTTATGGGGAAGGAAAGGGTCCTGATTCCCTTAATTAGCTGCAGCTGGGAACAGTGTTTAAAAAGGGAAACTGCGCACAGCAACTTGTTGGAAGCAAATTGTAAGTTATCTGTTATTGTTGAGGCTTATCTGTGTTCCTGGCGTCTTCCCAACTGTGTGTGTTTGGCTGTGCTTTCAAGTCTGCAATTCCTTCTCCTGCCCTGTCCAGTTAATTGCTGCAGTGTGGTTTGTGTGGGTTTTTAGTTACAGTTTGTATGTACTTTGTTTTCGGACTGAATTTCCTCCACTTAAAGACTGTCCTTGGGAGAGTTTTTTTCTCCAGCCGAAGGTCATCTGGACATTGGGGGCAAAGTTGGAGGCGTTAAAAGGACTCTTCTTACTTACATGACTGTGTTGCCTTTGTGCAACCCTGGGTCATCACAGTGCGTGTCATCACTTTGTTCTGGGACCTGCCCGAATCGTGGGAGCATTTGGGGACATTTGGAGCAATAAAGGGGTGTTTTGAGCTGCCAGCTGCCCTTGTTTACCTCTGTGCCGTGCTCCAGGTCTTCACACTTCCCCAATGACTTTGCTTGTCAGAAAGGTTGCAAAAGGGGATTGCGGGACCATGGGACACTGCAAATGTCATAAATATGAGTCTTGAACTTCGATCATGTGACCAGGGGGATGCTTGCAACGATTGTAAAATGGTCATAAGTCACCTTTTTCTGTGCCGTTGTAACTTTGAACTGTCATTAAATGAATTGTTGGAAGGTGAGGGCTACCTGTATTGATTTCACTACCAAGGAACAAACAGACAGATCTTGGACACAGGTGGGTTTGGAGTAAGGAAGGGTGTGCAAAGGGAAAGACCCCCTCAAGACAGAAGGGTTGCAAAGAACACCAGGACTAACGTTTGTGTACCTTAGGATGCGAGGTGTGGACAATTTTTAAAAACTTTTCAGAAAAAGATAACTCTAAAAAAGAAGAAGGAAGGTTTCAGATTATTTTGAGCCATTTGAAATACATATTCATGGAACCATCACAAATCTCTTCAGCATTCCTCAAGCAAGTGGATCAGGACAAGGCAGTAGAAAATATAAGTGCAATTCTGAGACATTATTTCTTAAGCGTTACTTCTTTATAAAATTTTATATTCTATATCTGAGAATTTGCCAATTTTTTTTTTTAAATAAGCATACAGTAGGACACCATTGAATTGAAATGTTCAAAAGGCTTAATTAGCCTGCTTAATTCAAACAGTTTATAAATGAAAATTCAAAAAAATCTTTAATGACATACAGTGCATTAAATCTACAGACTCCTTCAGCTTTTCTTCCTAAATCTATTATGATTGACAAGAATCCTCCTGATGCCATTCTCTCTTGGGAAACTAGAACAAGTAATCCCCAAATGATCTTTGACCCTTTTGCTGAGTATGCTTTCGGTTTCTGGAGAGCTGGAAGAGAAAATCCAAAGCAGTGAGAAGCTTGAAAAAAGCCTGGTAAATCTGTTGGATCGTTTTGGAAAAGGCCCAGTTGACTTCATGTCTCCAGGGCGACCACTTTGTAGCTAAGATTTGCTTACAATGAAGGCTGATCGTTCTAAAGAGCTTCTGGATTTTAGTTCCTGAATTTTAGCTCTCTAACCCTGCCCAGGGAAACTGGTTTACTGGCGCTGTCCAAGGTGCTGCCCTCACTAAAATACGAAATGGTCTTGCCACAGATACCTACATGTTGTCAGCCCTGCCTCGGCTCGAACCTGTAAGAAAGAATGATCCTTGACTCCATTTAGTGAGAAAGGTATAGTTGACTAAAAATCAATTAGAACACAGTTAAAGCAAACCAAGATCCGAGTTTTCCTGTGCCAAATTCCCAAACGTATTTTCCCCTTCTCAAGATTCTCCCTGATTTTGATGCCTGGTTGTCCGGTCATTCAAACCAGATGTTGTTGGAACGGTCTTCTTTAGTATGCAGCTACCTTCCTTTCCAGACAGTTGTCCTTGAAATTGTATCTCCAGCCGGTACAGTGAATAGTGGAGCCTTCTTTTTCCCCCTCCCATTCAGTCCCCCCCACCAGGGTTCATAGCATATTGGCACTGAGCAAAAGTACAACACAGATGTGAAGTGGTAGTCCGGACATATATTAGCATGTTTCATTTGCTTTTTTCAGCAAATTCCATTTGTTTAAAAAGCCCCCCGTATACTTGTTATACTATACAACATTTCTTAATATATAGTATTCGTTATGCAGCTTTTCCAAAGATATATATTCATGTTACACATTCACTGGTTTGACTGGTATTATACAAAGAGAAGTGGTAGAAGATTTACAGCAAGTAGAAGGTAGAAGATTTACAGCAAGTTTTAGGGAAGGAAGGGTAAAGAGAGATAAGGTATGTGATAGTGGAGAATAATCTCTCTCTCTCTCTCTCTCTCTCTCAGCATGAATGGATGGATGTGCAAAGCAGTATGTGTGGATATAAATAATAAGAATTATTATTTATTTCTGATTTCACCTCTGACATGGCAACTTAGGGGTTGAAAAACGTCCATGTGGAACCAGAGTAGATTCCAAACGAGGTTGGTGTCTATGCTGAAATGGGTGTATTTTGAGGGAGCTTAGAATGAAGGCTTTCACTGTGCTTTTCTTTTCTTTTTTTGCCATCTGTGGAATAGGTGGTTAGTTGCAGAAGTGCTCTTCTCGTCTTCCTATTACAATCACGTCCTGTCTTTTCCTAGACATGAATCAAGGCTTCAAGAGCCCAGGAAGAGTTAAAAGGAAATGAGCCCTTGCACCGTCCTGGCTCCCCTCTCTTTCGTAAGCAGGCATGAATCTCCTGAAGAGCCGTCAAGCCAGACAGCTTTGCAGGTCTGCTTAGGTGCCTTAGTAGCCTCCCTCAGTGGCTGTCCATGTATTCTGGTTGACAGCCCCAAGATAACAATCAAAATGAATCACTCAGCAAATGAGACACATTTTGGCTCTGCATTTCCAAATGTGACAGTCACGTTTGTTTCCTCTTTCAGCAGCATTTAAGGTCTTTCTGAAACTCAGGCTGATGTCAAGGAAGAGCTTGACAAGGAAGGGGGGAGTACCCCAAAGTTAAGCAGAGAGAGAGAGTGTGTGTAGAAATAAACCTTTCTCATCCAAATGGCAAAATTAGGTTTGAGCATGCTGCTTTTTTTACTCTTAAGAATTCTTTGCTCAAGAGAACTGACCCTCGGCTTCTAAGTGCAGGAGAGGGTATCACTTAAGGACCACTATGCTTGCTTTATGACTGCCCCATTCACTTAACAACCACCACAAAAAGATCATAAAATCAGGTTGGTCATGGGATGGATTGCTTTACAACCATCAAGACTTATAATCACAATTTCCAAGCTGGATTATGGTCATACGTTAAGAACCAGCTGTTTTGAAAACTGTATCCTATTGACCGTCACTTTCTCTCCTAGTTATAACTTAAGCCAAGGAGAGTGTTAAAAGTCCTAAATTGTTGAATGGATGCAAGGAAAAGATATGTTTATAGTGTAGAACAGGGGTCCCCAAACTTGGCAACTTTAAAACTTGTGGACTTCAATATAGACCTGGAAAATTGGGAGAGAATGTGGGGATCAAATTACAAACTAATTACATCCACAGCATACAAGGAAAATCAATACAAAATGTTCTACAGATGGCACCTTCTTCCCGCTAGATTGGCAAAAATGTTTAACTCAGACCCAAATTGTTGGAAATGTGGAAAAGAAAAAGGCACCTATTTTCATATCTGGTGGACATGCCAGGAAGTGAAAAAATATTGGAATACAATTAGACAATGGATAGAAGGAATCATAAATCAGAAAATTGAATTTAATCCAAAAACTTTTTTATTAGGTATAATAACACAAAAATGCAATAAAACAGATAGATATATTATGTTACATATATTAACAGCTGCAAGGATTTCGTACGCACAACTCTGGAAGGAAAAAAGGGTTCCACCGGAAGGCATGGTTATAAAAAAAAAAAAAGATTGTGTAGAGATGGACAGGCTAACAATGAAAATAAAGGACAGAGAAGATTCAATTTATTATAGGGCCTGGGATGCCTGGTATGAGTGGTTTAGAAATAAAAAGAAAATAAAATAGCAATTAGGAAAAGAATGAGGGAATATGTAAATATGTAAATATACCATGGAGAAGATTGAGATGTAAGGATAAAAGATATTGATTTATAGTAAGAGTAAGATGTAATGGTAAAGGAATAAGTAAATACATTTACTGAAAAATGTGAGGAGATGCAAAAGATGTCTTGATGTTGATAACAATGTATAAAGTTTTATTTTATGTTTTTAAAATTTGGAAACTTAATAAAATTTATTAAAAAAAACAACTTGTGGACTTCAACTCCCAGAGTTCTCCAGCCAGGGAGTTGAAGTCCACAGGTCTTAAAGTTGCCAAGTTTGGAGATCTCTGGTGTAGAATAACCTCCCTCCTTCCCTCTCTGTCTCTTTTATCTCTCCCCCTCCCTCTCTGTCAGTGTGTGTGTGTGTGTGTGTGTGTGTGAACTTAATCCAGACAAGACTGAGATTTTATAGAGGCCTAATCCAGAGTTGGACATACATTGTGCCTGAATGATCTTTGTGCCATTATGCAATAACAGTCCTGAAAGTACATCTTCTCAACTCATCTGGATAAGCCTAAGCTGGAAAAGGTTAGCACAACTCATCCATAAAAAAAAATACACTATTGGTAACTAGTGGAAGAAATGTGAAGTGCTGCCTCTCAAATCAATCTGCCAAGGGACAGCATGAAGAGATCCATGTGGATTTCTGGGCAATACTTCAGAAGCTGTTTTCCATTGTCCTTTTCTGGAATCAGAAGTATCTTGATGACAATCTTGGTTTCTACAAATGCCCCCATGCAGGGCAGGTTTTTTTTAAACTGCCAGCCTAGCCCATTATTTCCCTGGTCTCCCAGCTAAGTACTAACCATATCCAGCCTTGTTTCATTTTATTTGAGTTCTGCCAAGGCTACCTAGGGGCTGCCCAAAAGCTATTCTTTTAAAAAGTAATGTTTCTCTTTCTCTCTGTATGACTCCTTTAACTGGGTCTGTTTAGCCTAAAAAAGAGATGACTAAGGGGAGGCATGATCCCAATCTTTGAATATAGAATAACAGAGTTGGAAGGGACCTTGGAGGTCTTCTAGTCCAACCCCCTGCTCAGACAGGAAACCCTATACCCTTTCAGACAAACGGTTGTCCAATCTCTTCTTAAAAACTTCCAGTGTTGGAGCATTTGCAACTTCTGTGGACAAGCTGTTCCATTGATTAATTATTTTCACTGTCACGAAATTCCTCCTTAGTTCCAAGTTGCGTCTCTCCTTGATGAGTTTCCATCCATGGCTTCTTGCCTTGCCTTCAGGTGCTTTGGAGGATAGCTTGACTTCCTCTTCTTTGTGGCAGCCCCTGAGATATTGGAACATTGGTTCACTAAAAAGCGTTCACAGGGAAGAGCATGTTGAATTATTCCCCATAGATTCATACAAGCTATGTTGTATGAATCACCTGAGTACAATGTGAACCTGTTTGATGCAAGCAATTGAGTCCTCTAAATAGATCAGCAAGTCATCCAGGTAAACAGCCCAATACTTGAACATCTAGTGAAAAGCACGATTCATAAATCAATCAAAATTAATAGGGCAGTCCCTAAACCACAAACTCTTTACAATGTATTTAAACTTGAGTAACATGTCAGGGCAGTAATGTGCCAATCCTGCCTTATTTATTTCAGCCATGTCATGTGATCAAACTCACTAGAAAAGGCTATGATATTGGAATGGGCAGTGGTAAAAGGAAAGGAGGATGCCAAAAACCCCAGTGGCTGGACACCATCAAAGCCAATACCCACCAGAGCATAAAAGAACTCAGAAGAAGTTGCTGTCCAAGATTGGAAACTGTGGAGAGAGCTGGCCCATGGCATCGCCAAGAATCAGACATGATTGAGAGGGATAGCGTCGTCATCATCATTGACATGTGTCAAGAGCAATTAAATTTCCACGTCCATGTTTGATATAAATTCTTGACTTCTCTGAAGATCCAGTTCAATAAAAATAAAGCATCTTCTGCAGCTGTTTAAAAAACTCATAAAGTGAGAATAAAGAGGTAATAATCCCTAATGGGTTCAAAATTTAGGCCTGTAGAATCATGAAGTAAATTCAGACAGCTCTTTTCCACTTCATCAAAAAGCTGGGGGCAGCTTTTTCGACTTGTTCTCCAGAACTCCACATAAATGTTGGTCAATTGCTTCTCAGACACAGACAGTGGCAGGAATCTTATTACCCAGGAATTGCGTTTGTAATACAGTGATAGAACTGAGGGTGCGGGGAAGATCTCTGTTTCCCCTTCATTAGCGTAATTTGACATTTTTGTCAGGTAAAATAGGAAAGGTTTCTGTGACACCAAAAATGTGGGGCTACTTGAAGTGCAATTTGCTTGGTTGTTTTGTTCCAGCGACTGTGCCGGAACAGAAGTCTAAATCCAATTCATACCTGACACAAATGGAAAGGTAATGGGACACCTGATGGGTGCTTTTTTTTCATAGAACAAAGGAAAAAAGTTAGTTTTTATGCCCAGAGTCACATTTTTGTGAGATAGGCTGCTATTGATAGATGTTAGATAGGCAGGGAATATAATACTAGTTTGGATAATTGCAGATGGTGAGTAGAAATTATTTTTTGTGTCAGAAATGGAACCAGAGTGCCAGAGAGACCATCTTCCTCGCACAGTCTGACAGAATAATTGTGTAACACTTATCCTCAGGTAATTACAGGATCTTTGATTTCCATCATCAGACCTGTTTAAATCCAAAGAACCGCCAGCAAAAATTACTCAGATGGATCACCAGACACATAAATTCTGGCTCTCAACTTCTGAACTCTTTGAAGTTGGAATGAAGCCATTTCCTAAAAGGCCAATCTTACAAGCACTTCAAGTACCTGTCAGCAAAATGCCTGCCTTTTGAGTGCCCCTGCCTTGGCAGGTCGCTTTTGTGCAAAATAGCTAGATTTTCCACAATACGTCCACCGACCATCGGTGCTGCTTTTCTTTCGTGGATAAGAGGGTCTCTCCTAACTCCCAGATGGGTAGGATTTGCATCCGAAATCTGTGATCGATGCGGGGAGGGGCAGGGGCATGGAGGGAAAGAAAAATTGTGGCTTCTCTGCTTTCATCATCTTGCAGCCAGTTTTACCAAAATTAAGATTTTATTTTTAATTTATTAACAGAAGAAGAAGTTGAGTTGCAGCGATTTCCCTAATTTGATTACTTTCATTTTTGAACCCCAATTATTTTTTTACATCATGGGGCAAAGATTTCTTCAATTTCGAGCACTAATAATACTCCTTCTCTGAATTGACTGGCAGCCTGGATGTTCCCTAGAGAACTGAGGAATGTTGCGTGTGGGTTGTTCATGTTTTCCCATGCACCTCTTGAAACATTAACATGCTATGAAAAGACAATTCAATTATTTTTGCTGGAATTCTTCCAGTTTTCCATCTTTTCCCAAGCAGAAGTGATATAATATTTCCAGACTCTCTGGGGTGCCCAGGTGAATGAGCCTTTTGAGTCCAACTGATTGATTGAGCTTGGCTCATTTTACCTCACATTCTGGGCTAACAATTGAAAGATGGCCACATGCATTATTAGTGCCCGATCTCACCACTGGCTATCACTCAATTTGCAGCTCTCAGCCTTGCTCTAAAGTTAGCCTAAGTCGTTTGTGTCTCATCTGTTCTATTGCAAAAGAGAGACGTCCCCATTTTGCAGTTCCTCTGGCTGAAAAAGCAATTATAAATCTCAGCCAGGAGCCATCGGTGGTAAATTCTATGTACTTTAAAGAGAAGTATTAGTCATACCTAGTCTGGAAGGTTGTACATTTTCCAGGTGGCCCCTTGTATTTGAAAGAGGCAGGAGGCTGTTGCTGGAGACTTGAAACAGTAGCCCTTAGGGCTCCTGTTTCCTGGTTGCATTAACATCGATAGTCCTCGAGTTACGACCCCAATTGAGCCCAAAATTTATGTTGCTAAGTGAAACATTTGTTAAACGAGCTTTTCCCCATTTAATAACTTTTCTTGACATAGTTGTTAAGTGAATCATTGCATTTGTTAAGCTAGTAACACGGTTGTTTAAGTGAATCTGGCATTTCTGTTGACTTCGCTTGTCAGAAGGTTGCAAAAGCTGATCACATGACCCTGGGACACTGCAGCTGTCATAAATTGGACCAATTGCCAAGCATCCGAATTTTGATCACATGACATGGGGATGTTGCAGTGGCCGCAAGTGTGAAAAAGGCCACAAATCACTTTTTTCACTCTCGTGATTTTGAACAGTCACTGCTATAAGTCAAGAACTACCTCTACCAGTTTCACTTGGAGCCATATATATTAATTTTGCATTATTTCCATAGTTTTAATTGTTTTAATGTCTTATGATATGTGCTGCCCCAAATCCCTTGTTGAGATGGGCAGCTATAGAAATCTAATCCAATCAATCAATCAAATCAATGGCAGTTGGATCTTTTGCTGAGAGAGACACCAGATTGGCTGGCAGGGAAAAATTCTTGGCCTTTGCACAGAGCCTTTCCAGTATTGTCCCTGAATGGAACAGATGAAAAAAGAATTGGTCAAATGCATCCCTGCTTTTCTAAGAGCGGCCCTAGGATTTCACTCATAGATCAAGGGAGATGTTCAGGCCAAAACAAATACGTCAAAACAAATATGTCAATATGGAAGACAAAACCTCAGTGACTGACCCAGATTGGATCCTGCAGTATTATCCTGAGACACGTAGATGGGCCCTCATTTGAGCAATATGTTACTTTTGGTCCAGAAAGGAAGATCCTGAGATGTAAGGCCCACATTCTTTTCCCTTCAGATGATAAGAATGGACTTTTGAAAACTGGGTATTTCAAAAGGAATTCTTTCTTGAAAAGGAAAAGATCCAAGCGATGTTCAAAGCAGGGCCGAATATGCCTCCAGGCATGCAACTTAGATTAAGGGAATTAGAACCCCTCCCTTTAGTCCAGTGTGGATTTCGTCACTACAAAAACGCAACATGTTAATTCCCTCCACCCCCTTTTTTCTGGGAACGTAGTTGAGAAGAGTTTCCCAGGAAGTTTCTTTCAGAGCTGGAATTTTTATGGCCCCTTCTCCTCTTGCTATCTCTCCAAGAGGCATCTGGGCTCCAGTCCCCAGTGGTATGTGCAAGTTATACAGATTCAATACAAGAATTAAGATATTCAGATTACATCAAAAAGGATTACTTGTATCAACCACCCCCCTTCTTCCATTGAAGAATGGCAGATACATGGATCTGACATGAAGAATGGGAGAATAACATGGCAGCAGAAGTAAAGCCTTTGTTCTGTTTTTGCCTTAAAATGGCTGCCATTCTGGAATCAGCAAATATCAAGAGCTTGGTAGGAATCTAAGTCTGGGTTCTCCATATTTTGGCAACTTTAAGGGACTTTGGAGGTCTTCTAGTCCAGCCCCCTATACCATCTCAGACAAGTGACTGTCTAGACTCTTCTTAAAAACCTCCAGTGATGGAGCACCCACATTTTCTGACAACAAGCTGGTTAATTAACTCATCACAACAACATAATCCCCAATTATAACTTCAAAAATGGCAACTATGATCTTATAGACAATGATCTCTCATCCCTTGATTGGCAATTTCTATTCACTGCATGCAATACTGTTGAAGACCAATACAATATATTTTTACTTGAAGTCAAAAGAGTCATCAATCTATATGTACCAATAACAACTCCCAAAACCAGAAAAAACAGATTACCCATAACAGTAAGGAAACTTCAATCCACAAAGAGATCACTCTGGCAGAAAAACAAATCTGGTCATATTGCCAACTTCAAAAGCCGATACAAAAATTTATGCCACCAGATAAAAACTGAATGCACCAACTATCACATTAAACAAGAGGAAAACCTTCTATGCATCAATTCCACTTGCGCTTTCTACAATTTTGTAAACAACAAACTAAAAAAGACTCAAGGTCCATCCCACCCCTGAAAGGACCAAATGGTAAAGACTGCAATGACGACACCATTAAAGCCAACTTCTTTAACACATTCTTTGGCTCAGTATTTGTAAACAGCAATGGATCATGCCCAGTATTTCCTTGTTGAATCACAGGCAACTACAATGATCTAATACATATCGATTTTGCAGAAGACAATGTTGAAAAAGTACTACGCAATCTAAAACCATCTCTATCTAATGGTCCGGACGGAATATGTGCCTATTTCTTAAAAAAGCTATCTACTGCCATACCTGAACCTCTAAGCATAATCTTTGAAAAATCTTTCAGGACCAGCTCCTTGCCAAACCAATGGTCACAAGCCACGGTCATGCCCATCTTCAAAAAGGGAGACCCAGCCTAGTCGAAAATTACAGACCAATCTCTTTATGCTGCATCACCTGTAAAGTTGTGGAATCAATTATTAACCAATCAATTATACTCCACTTAGAGACAAACAACCTACTCTCCAACAAACAATTTGATTTCAGAAAAAAAATCCTGTACAACTCTTACACTGCAAAAACATATGGGCTACACAACTTGATCAGGGCAAAGCAATCTACATAGACTTCTGTAAAGCCTTTGAGTCAGTGGTACATGACAAACTACTCCTAAAACTAAAATCTTATGGTATCTCTGGACACATGCAAAACTGGATAGAAGCATTCCTGTCAAACAGACAACAAATGGTCAAAATTGGGAGCATCCTATCAAATTCTGTACCTGTCAACAGTGGTGTCCTCCAAGGCAGTGTTCTAGGACCAACTCTCTTCATACTCTACATAAATGATCTCTGTGATCATATTAGGAGCAACTGTGTTCTCTTCACTGATGATGTAAAACTATTCAACACTACAGACAATACTGCTACCCTTCAAAAAGACCTTGACTATGTATCAGAATGGTCAAACAAATGGCAATTTCAAATCTCAACAAACAAATGCTCTGTCTTACATATTGGCAAAAAAATAAAAATAAAATAAAATACAGGCTGAATAGTCAAGACCTTGTTGAGGATCCAAACTTTGTCAAGGACCTTGGAGTACTCATCTCTAATGATCTAAGTGCTTGAGCCCACTGTAACTACATAGCCAAAAAAGCATTAAGGGTTGTTAATCTAATCCTACGTATCATTTTCTCTGGTAATATCACACTATTAACTAGAGCATACAAAGTCCAATACTCGAATACAGCTCATCAGTCTGGAACCCACATTACGTATCTGATATTAACACAGTTGAGAAAGTTCAGAAATATTTCACAAGAAGAGTTCTCCACTCCTCTACTCATTGTAGAATACCTTATGCCACCAGACTTGAAACTCTAGACCTAGAAAACCTAGAACTACGCCCCTTCGGTCCAATCTAAGTATGGTATATAAAATTATATATTGCAATGTCCTACCAGTCAATGAATACTTCAGCTTCAACCATAACAACACAAGAGCAAACAATAGATACAAACTCAAGGTTAACCGCGCCAAACTTGATTGCAGGAAATACGACTTCAGCAACAGAGTGGTCAATGTCTGGAATACTCTACCTGATTCTGTGGTTTCTTCCACAAACCCCAAAAACTTTAACCTTAGACTGTCTACTGTTGACCTCACCCCTTTCCTAAGAGGTCTGTAGGGGGCGTGCATAAGCGCACCAACGAGCCTACCGTCCCTGTCCTATTGGTTTTTTTTGTTTATTTTTCTTATACGTATCCATGTATTCATAACTATGTTTTTACTTATACCTATTATCTTGTAAGCAATGGACAAATTGAATTAAAATAAAATAAAAAAATAAATTGATCTCCCTGTTAGGAAGTTTCTCCTTAATTCTTGGTTGCTTCTCTCCTTGATTAGTTTCCATCCATGGTTTCTTGTCCCGCCTTCAGGTGCTTTGGAGAATAATTTGACTTTCTCTTCTTTGTGGCAGCCCTTCAAATACTGGAATACTGCTATCATGTCCCCCCACTAGTCCTTCTTTTCTCTAGACTAGCCAAACCCAAATCCTGCAGCTGTTATTCATATGTTTTAGTCTCCAGGCCTTTGATCATCTGTCAACTTTTTCCAAAAAGGTTTTCCACAAACTTATGACCTTCAACTCCCAAAATTCCTCAGACAGCCATGCCCAGTCCACAAATCTTAAAAGTGGCCACATTTGGAGACCCCTGATCTAACTCATAATAGCAGGCAGTGATGTTCAGAAATGTAAATAAAAACTTCCTTAGTAATAATCTGAGTTATTAATTCAGCATTCTCAGACTTTTTTGTTTCCCTAAAAATAATTATCTG
The DNA here is from genome assembly GCF_049901735.1 of Notechis scutatus. Taxonomy (NCBI): domain Eukaryota; kingdom Metazoa; phylum Chordata; class Lepidosauria; order Squamata; family Elapidae; genus Notechis; species Notechis scutatus. The sequence continues at coordinate 21,812,246 of NC_142017.1, forward strand.
TTTTGATTTGAGCTGTCGCTAAATATTTTCTTCTTTTTATATAAAAAAAAGTGACACGGACCAGTCTTTGGTATGTTAATCATTTGACCATCCATGTAAGTTATTAGAGAAAATTGTAGCCATTAATTGAATGGAAAATTGCTATTTACCCCATGGAAAAGGATAATTATGGCTGTTGCCTAGTTCTTCACTCTTCTTTCTCATATTTTACATCCCCCTTTTTTTCCCTTTGATGTGCGGCTTTTGGAAATAGTAATACAGAGAAAAGGAAGGTTATAAATGAGCTCCTAGCTCCAGTCTATACATCAAATACATCATCTGCTAATTTCTTCATATTCAGAAGAGTGGAGGGGGTTACTTGTTGTTTCCATAGATTTATGTGCATAGATTTTCCAATTTTTCTTGACAATCTTACTGCTTGCTTATTCAGGACTTACTGGGTGCTGGTGTTACAAAAAACCCACAACCCATCAATGGGCGGAATTGAGGTTCTTTTTTTGTTTAATTAGAGATGGAACCAGAACCCAAATATCTTGAAGGGGAACAAGATCAGGAACCCCCAATATATTATTTAGCACTATAATTTAGAGTCTGTATTCCGAGTGTTCATTATCTTACTCTTTTTAAATTGTTCTGCTTTTTAAAATATAACCCCACTTATCCCTAGTCATTTGAAGTCAAACAGCCTCGACACTGAATGAATGATGAATGAATATTCTGCACATTTGATTTTGTCGGTCATAAGAAAAAGTCCTTTTTAATTATGAAATTATATATTATTTACATTTTTTAATTATATCACAGCTCACGAACGCCCACTCCTATGCTGTCTATTCTGCTCCTTGTTGGCATTTTTGCTTTCTTTAGCATTTGTTCTAAAGAAGAGACTTATAGAGCCTGCCATCTAATTTGAATCTCCCAGTTGGCAATAGACCTTGTTCCCATTATCTCTGGGATAAACTCCCCAGATTATTAGGGTACCATGATACTCTGACCAGCTGACCTTCTCTTTCCGAGAAGCAGAAAGAGCTCTGGAACTAGTTTTTGAGAGAAGAAAACACCTATTTGTATCATTCCGATAACAATTTTTAGGCTAATTGCGTAAAACACCCTGTCTCTTCTTGAGAAGGCTCTGGATGTAGTAAGTTTCTACAGGTCTCCTAATGTCCCCCTCTTATTCAAATTTACTTATCTTTCCTCATAGTAGTTGAATTGCCACCTGGGTTAGATCCTTCTGGAGCCTTGGGCCCAATAAAAGACATGCCTCTATACTTGGCTAGAATTTTGTTATATTTATTTATTTATTTTGATTTGTCAATCGCTTATAAGATAATAGGTATTAGTATATACATAGTTATGAATACATGAAATGGGTACATATAAGAAAAATAACAGAAACAATAGGACAGGGATAGTAGGCACATTGGTGCGCTTATGCACACCCCCTACAGACCTCGTAGGAAAGGGGTGAGGTCAATAGTAGAAAGTCTAAGGTTAAAGTTTCTGGGGTTTGGGGAAGAAACCACAGAGTCAGGTGGAGTATCCAGACATTGACCACTCTGTTGCTGAAGTCGTATTTCCTGCAATCAAGTTTGGTGTGGTTAACCTTGAGTTTGTATCTATTGTGTTATCTTGTGTTGTTATGGTTGAAGCTGAAGTATTCATTGACAGGTAGGACATTGCAATGGATAATTTTATGTACTACGCTTAGGTCAGACCGAAGACGGCGTAATTCAAGGTTTTCTAGGTCTAGAATTTCAAGTCTGGTGGCGTAAGGTATTCTGCAACGAGTAGAGGAGTGGAGAACTCTTCTTGTGAAATATTTCTGGACTTTCTCAACTGTGCTAATATCAGATACGTAATGTGGGTTCCAGACTGATGAACTGAGCTATATTCGAGTATTGGTCTAGCAAATGTTTTGTATGCTCTAGTTAGTAGTGTGATATTACCAGAGAAAAAGCTACGTAGGATTAGGTTAGAATAGAGCAGAGCAGAACAGAACAGAACAGAACAGAATAGAACAGTAGAATTAGAATAGAACAGAACAGAACATTGGCCAAGTGTGACTAGACACACAAGGAATTTGTCTCCTGTGCATAAGCTCTCAGTGTAACATATAGCAATAGTATGTCCCAGCCATCTCTGATTAAGTGAAGTGATCCTGGGATAACCATGTCTACCAGTGGTTTTCAATCTTTTTTTCATCATGGACCCCCTTTAAATGCCTTTTGTGGCCACGGACCACCAAGGCTTAACTCAAGATTTAAAACATAACATTTTTTTCAAGTCTTCGTAGGCCCCTTGTGATGTCGTTGCAAACTCCCAAGCATCCACGGACCATAGTTTGAGAATCACTGATTTATACATTGCTGAAACAAAGAGGAAAGCAACATTCCAGAAGAAGGCAAACTAGAATTCACATTTTTAAAAGCCCCTTTTAAAAATAGAAAAGCAAAACCCATTTGGCCATATTTTACAGAAGTTTGCAAATAAATCTTAAGAAGGAAAGCAAGTATACTTAAATAAAGATCAGCTTAATCTTGTGAAAGAAGAAGGGATGAGAAAAAAACTCAAGATAAAGCTGCCTTGATTCTCTTCGGTATATGTATGTATGTATGTATGTATGTATGTATGTATGTATGTATGTATGATGTATGTAAGTATATATATATATATATATATATATATATATATATATATATATATATATATATATATATATATATATAGGCATATATATATATATATATAGGTATATATATATATATATATATATATATATATATATATATATATAGGCATATATATATATATATAGGCATATATATATATATATAGGCATATATATATATATAGGCAGAGAGAAATCGGTGGGCATTCAAGATTATACCTATAGCAATATCATGGTATTTCTGTAACCCTTGTGATACCTGTTTCCTCACCTGGCTTGCATTTTAGGGCCAACGTATCAAGAAATTAGGCGCTCCCTAAGTTTGTTGCTCAAGCTTTCTGGGCATTTTCTCACTATTGAGAAGCATCTTTCAAGGCCACTGTTTTTGTTCTCTTTGTCTAATTAAGATCTGAGAAACCTGGATAGAAGACGCCTTCAGATTTAAAAAGTTGAGTCACAATCGATTCAAGGGGTCAGTGTTCATCTCTGAATCTCAGTTGAGGGAGCCTCCCCCCATCAAACGCTGCTCAGACCTTGAACCAGTGAATAAGACACTGGGCTTGTCAGCTGGAAAGTGTCTTATCCATCTAGTCATCACACTGCCTCGCACCTCCGGATTAATGTTATGCTGAACTCTGCCTTACAATTAAGTTTAATTCCCCTTTGAAAGAAGCTTCCATTTTTCTCTTATTCTCAAAAATGCCCAAGAGTTGCTTTTAATCAATTAATCCATCATCCATCCACAAATTTTATTTTGGTGTTTATGCAGCATAAAGTGCAACACTGCAGAATAAATTACATAACAGTATAAAAAAGACACTATAATTGTAATGGTCTGTGGGAATGACCTTGGGAGACAGAGCAATAAGAGGCAGCAAGGGAACAATCAGACAAAAGGCAGCTTAGCCAGCATAAGGAATGTGGGTAGGGTAAGACATCAGAAGAGACCCTCCCTAGTTTTAGGGCTGTAAAGGAGGCGGGGGAAGCAAAGGACTTTAAGACTTGCAAGGTTCTGTTAATACTAATTCTTGGTAGAATTAGCTCATCTGTTGGGCTTCCTGTCTGGTCTATTCATATGGCCACCAATAATACTGCATTTACCAATGTGCCAATGGGAGTATTTTCCTAACTCCAGGTAGCAGGCAGGGCCAGTGGGTACCATTTTGTGTATCCCAGCTTTTCTGAACCTCATTTTTCTTGACCGAGGTCCCATTTTTCTGCACAACAACCGGATATGCTAAAATAACGAGGATCCTTGCCAGACCTTTGGAAAGTCTGCCTCCCTCCTTGGCTCACTGGACCTAATTAGCAGGTTGCAGGTCAGGCATCTTCCATTCAAGAAGGAGAGGAGCCGAACAGTTCTCCGCTGATACTCCAGTTCTTTGAATTTGGCAGGTGCCCCTTAATAAAGGTCCTCCAAAACTGTGAATATCAAAACGCTAAGCAGATCAATAAGATCTCAGGCCCAAGAGCAATAATAAAAAGGGTGTTCCAGGATTAATTGAGTCCTGTGATGGACAACAAATCTTTGCTCATCGAGTGTCCAGTGTGTAGTAATAAAAGCTCATCTCTGTTTCAACCTGAAAGAGAATGATCCCTCCTCTTTTTTCTTTTGTTCTCATTCTTTACTGTTCCTGAGATACATGAAGCTGAAACAGGTGTCGCCTTCAAATTCAGATTCCTCCTTATAAGAGGAAATATCTGCAAATACTTTCCCCATGCACAAATACAGGTAGTCTTTGACTTACAACAGTTCATTTAGTGACCTGTTCAAAGTTACAATGGCTCTGAAAAAAGTGACTTATGACCGTTTTTCATACTTAGGTGTCAGGGCTCCAGAAAAACCCAACTCCAATTAAAAACTCCGAGACAGGCATTTTATCAGAGTTTCCTTTTATTAGAGTAGTTATACTGGCACATCTGGGAAATCCCGAATCTGAAAGATCTGAGTTTCCCTCCAATAAGTAAAAAATTACAAATCCATCCCCTGCACCAATCATTCCATCACATGCCTCAATCACCATCCGTCCCAACTTGAGATGTCCTCTCACCCAGGTGCAGAAATAACACGACCTTGACTTAGAAGAAGAATGCTATTATGTCTAACCACATACACTCCATGAAATTCCCCCCTCCAATCTTCCCAAGCTCAAGAATGTGGCAGCATGGAAGCTTCTGGTGCTAATATGGCTTCCAAAACTGGGAACAGGACCGTTACAGCATCCCTGCAATCAAGTGATCGAAATTCAGAGGCTTGGCAACTGGTTCCTACTTATGACGGTCACAGTGTCCTGGGGGGTCACATGATCCCCTTTTACAACCTTTTTTTTCTTTTGTATTATTTATTTATTTATTTGTTTTACAATGTAAAACATAAAAATTCAATATCTATATAAACAGTGTGCTGTCTGGGTACTATTGAGTTTGAGATGTAGTATTGGTCTTAGTAAAAATAATATCCTTAACATCAGTAATGATCACATGATAATAGTAATATTTACTTATCCATTTTAATAAATCTTCATTGTAAATGATCCTTCTGTTATATTTTTAAGTTTCCAAGCTCTGTTTCCACTAATTAGCCATTGATAAAACAAATTCCATGTTAAAACAAACAAGTTGGACTCTCCCCCCAACGTTTGCTAGCTTGTGGACCAGGGGACTGTGATGACCCAAAGGGGTATGACACAAAAGCAACAAAGTCACAAAAGTAGGTAAAGTCCCTTTAATACCTCCAACTTGACCCCCAATGTCCAGTTATCATCAGCTGGGGAGAAAACTCTCCCAAGAACAGTTCTTAAAGGGAAAAAATTCCGTCCGAACCCAAAATATACATAAGTTACAAATAAAAACCAACACAAACCCTGCTGCAACAATTAATGACACACAGCAGGATAAGGAACTGCAGACTTCAAAAGATAACGAAACACAAACAGTTGGGAGGACACCAGAACTTGACAAACAAAGCTAATGCACGCTTTGCTTCCAGCAAGGTGCTATGCACAAACGCCCTTTTAAAATCCTATTTTCCCAGCTGCAGCTAATGAAGGGAATCAGGGCCCTTTTCTCCCCATAACCCATGTAACTCACGTTGCTCCCTTCTCCGTTCCTCCCTGCGTGCCCTAGGATGAAGAGGGGGTGGCCTTGGGTCTTCCTCTGAATGCCCAGCCAGACTGTGCCCTTCCCCAATTTCTTCTACAGCCACTGGAGCCATACTCCCATACTCCCTGTCAGCTGCTCAACCTCCCCCTTGGAATCAGTTTCCAACAGGGACATGACAGGGACCAACTTTTCGTAAGTCTAGGAAGCCTCAATCTTGGGGAGTTTGAAAAGGGGGTGTGGTTGTACTTGTGCCTTCAATCCGGGCTGGGAATTGGCTGCATTTCAAAGCATTTTCCTCCCTGCCCCGTTGAAGCAGAGTTGATGGTGCATAGCAAGAGGGATTCGGGGTCATAAAGACAAAGAATGCTTTTTCCTGTTCTAATGATGGAGAATATTTGCATTTGTCCATGTGAAAGGATCTGCCTCAGTTATCTTCTCAGGAAAGCCTGACTCTTGAAACAATTAGCATTTCCAAAGGAACTTTTATTGAGAGAAGTGGTTGCAGAGAAGTCAGGCCCAGTCTGAAAATCCCCAGGTGAAACATTAATAGCAATAGCTCTGAGGCTTATATACTATATACTTATATAATTATACTTATATACTGTGGTTTCTTCCCCAAACTCCAGTCTTTAACCTTAGACTGTCTACTATTGACCTCACCCCTTTCCTAAGAGGTCTGTAGGGGGCGTGCATAAGCGCACCAACGTGCCTACCGTCCCTGTCCTATTGTTTCTTTTATTTTTTTTATTTTTCTTATATGTATCCGTGTATTCATAACTATGTTTTTACTTATACCTATTATCTTGTAAGTAATTGACAAAAATAAATAAATAAATACAAATAAATACTTCGCAGTGCTTTACAGCCCCCTCTAAGCGGTTTACAGAGTCAGCCCCTTTCCCCCAAACAATCTGGGTCCTCATTTTACCCACTTTGGAAGGACAGAAGGCTGAGTCAACCTTGAGCCTGGTGAGATTCGAACTGCCAAATTGCAGTCAGCCAGCAGTCAGCGGAAGCAGCCTGCAATACTGCATTCTAACCACTGCGCCGCTAAGGCTCTATAAAATTAAATTATTAAATTAAGCTAATTTCCCCTTTTCAACCCCCACCCAGAGCCCCATGCCTACCAGTAGACAATACAATCCTGCAAAGGTATTCTAGCAGAGGTGTCAAACTCAATTTCATTGAGGGCTGCATCAGGGTCCTGTTTGACTCGTGGGGTATGTGCGACTGGGTATGACTGGGGTGGGTACGGCCAGCTCGGCATCTTGCAGACCTCTGCCAGGAAAAACGGAGCCTGGGATGGTTGTGTGCTGCCCTCCCGGGCTCTGTTTTTGCTGGCAGAGGGCTGCAGTAGACCACTGCAGCCAAAAATGGATTCCGGGAGGCCTCACAAGCTCCGTTTTTGCTGGCAGAGGCACTGCAGGCCGGTCCTTCACTGTGTCCAGGGTGGCCCCGCAGGCCAAATCTAAGCACCCTCTGATCTAAGCGCTTCTCTGCCCGGTTGCTGGGTGGGCGTGGCCTAGCTGACCTCCTGCACCACAGCAGGAGGGCCGTTCTCGCCTTCCGCAGGCTCTGGAGGCTTTCCTCGAGCCTGTGGGAGGGCGAAAACAGCCTCTCTTGGGCTCAGGAACCCTCCGGAGGCCAGAAACGGGAACATTTCTGGACTTCCAGAAGTTCTGGGAGGCCCATTTTTCCCCCTCCCTGAACCTCTGTGCAGGCTCTACACTTACCTTGCATCCAAAACGGGCCACATGCAGTCTCCGGGGAGGGGAGGGGTAGGGTGGGAGGGGCCAGCCAGGGGTGGAACTGGGCAGTTTACCAAACCAGCCATAATGTTAGCAATGGGTCCGCCTGAACCCGGGAGAACCTGTAGCAGCCCACCCTGGACTGGATCCGGCCCATGGGCCTTGGTTGGACATCCCTCTCTTGTAAGAACTCCAAGGTGGGATGACAATGACAGGCTAGCTGTCCTTGGGGTGCCTGCCGCCTTGGGTAACAGGCTGGAACCGACAGGACTCAAATTCTCCTTCTCCCCCCGACCAATTTAAAGCCAGATAGAGCTTCAGGGATCTCTCGGTGTTCAGACAGAAGCACATGCTACTAAAAAGCCAAATATTTGTAAACCTTTTTCCATTTTTGAGAGTTAGCATATGATAATTGATACAATGTAGTATCTAATGGTCATCTGCCAATTGTGTGGTTTCTCTAAAGCAGAGGTAACTTTAAGACTTGTGGAATTCTGGGAGTTGAAGTCCACAAGTCTTAAAGTTGCTAAGGTTGGAGACCCCTGGACTAGTCCAACCCCCAGCCCAGGCACGAGACCCTATACCCATGATGGCGAATCTATGCCACAGGTGGCACCCAGAGCCATTTGTGCTGGCACGTGAGCTGCAGGCAAACTTACCTCACTGCACATGTGCGCACCTCACAGCTGATTTTCAGCTGGTTTGAGGACTTTTTTGGCCTCCCTGAGGTTTCAGGAAGGCTTCTGCAGGCTTTTCAGACTGAAAACTAGGCCCGTTTTGTCACTTCCTGTTTTTCTGGAAATACAGGAAGTGACAAACGGGCCTAGTTTTCGGCCTGAGAAGCCTGCAGAAGCCTTCCTGAAGCCTCTCGGAAGCCGAAAAAGGCCTCAAACTGGCCAAAAATCAGCTGTGACGCACAGTGCAGGTAAGGGGGCGGCAGGGTGTGTGTGTGGGGATTGCATGCGCATGCATAGGGGGCGTGGGGGGGTGCACATTGCCTTCTGGGTGCTGGCACACGAGTGTGCAAGCACATGCACAATTTTTGGCACAAGAGCCCCAAAAGGTTAGCCACCACTGCCCTATACCATTCCACAGAAGTGGCTGTCCAGTCTCTTCTCGAAAGCCTCCAGGGAAGAAGCACCCTCAACTTCTGAAGACAATCCATTCCACTGGTTAATTGTCCTCACTATTGGAAAGTTTCTCCTTAATTCCAAATTGCTTCTCTCTCACCACGATTCTTTGGCCTGATCCATGCTTATTCAGTGAGAAATGTGTATAACTCCACAAACAAGTGTTGTTCTGAATCCTGCAGAAAACCATAGCCTAAGAGTTGTGTTATTTAATCTAGAAGGGTATTTTCTACTTGTAAATATATGTGTCTTGCTTGGGTTACTTCTCTATCTCAGAGTTATTGTCTTTCTCCCTCCTTCCCTCCCCTCCAGGCAGTATTTCTCAACCGTGGCAACATTAAGATGTCTGGACTTCAATTCCCAGAATTCCCCAGCCATCCACATATCTTAAAGTAGTCAAGCTGAGAAACGGTGCTCTATGGGCTATTCTTGGAGCCTCCTCGTTTGTTCTCTGTCACTCCTCTCCAGGCTGCCTGACTGCCTGTATTGCAGTTCTGATAACAGTTTGACTACCAGTTCTCTGCCTCTCTTGCTCTTTCATATACCCTTTGGTAGAAGTGGGTAATGCATGAGCAGTGGCATTATTATATCACTGGAAACCAGGGAGCAACTATGCTATTGCCATTGGCTGATGGGCCCTCCCACAACCAGGATATAATCCAGTGGGCTCTGCAAAAACGGAGATTGAAGGCAATCCTGCGGCCCATCATTCACAAAAGTGGTAGTCAGTTTTTAGTTAGGAGTGCCCATTCATTAGCAGTAGCAATATCAGTTAGACTTATATATCACTTCATAGTGCTTTACAGCTCTCTCTAAACAAAGTCAGCATATTGGGTTTTCATTTTATCAACTATGATGACCCAAAGGGGCATGGCACAAAGGCAACACAGTCAGTTAATCAATAAGGGTCCCTTTATTAGCTCCAACTTTGCCCCCAATGTCCAGGTTACCTTCTGGCTGGAGAAAAACTCTCCCAAGAACAGCCTTTAACCTCAGCGAATTAAGTCCAAAACATGGTCAACAAAAACTGTAACTTTAAGTCCAATCAAGCCAAACTGAGGTAATTAGTTTGGCAGAGCAGGAGCAAGAATTCCAGACATGAAGGCACAGCAAAACTCAATATGGCTGGAAAGACGCCAGGAACACAGATAAGCAAAGTCAACACAAGATAAAGTCACATTTGCTCCCAGCAGCTGCCACAGTTAGCATTCAATTCTTATAAACTTTTGTTCCCAGGTGTGGCCAATGAAGAGATCAGGGCCCTTTCCTCCCCTGTAATCCATGCAACCCATGTTGCTCTCTTCTCTGTTCCTCTCTGTGTGCCCTAGGATGAAGAGGGGGTGGGCCTGGGTCTTTTTCTGAATTCCCTCTCCTTTGTTCTATCTCTGCCCAGCCGGACTTTGCCCTTCCCCAGTTTCCTCCACAACAAACTGACCCACACTCCCACTCCCTGTCAGCTGTTCATCTTCCTCCTCGGATTCAGACTCTGACAGGGGCATGACACCAACTTCGGAAAGGTGGAAAAGGCTGAGTCAGCCCTGAGCCAGTCAGGATCAAACTCCTAGCAGTCGGCACAATTTGCCTGCAGTACTGCATTCTAACCACTGCACCAACACAGCTCCTAAATTGTCTGAAATTCTTCTGTGCTCTGATTGGGATTTTCAGAAATGTGCTTGCAAAACAGACCAACTTTCCTTTTGCAAACTGAAAGGCATTTTTGGTCACATATATTTGATAAATAAATAGGATTTATAGACTGGATGGACAAAACTGTGTCATGCAATATTAAATGGTTATTAGTTTGAGGATGAAAAACATTCAGTTCCTCTTCTGGGTCTATCATACCATGAGACAAAAGGAGACAGGAGCCCACCTGGGATTGGTTTTCAGCCTTGTGAAAAAGGAAGGTTTAGCTCAGGGGCCCCCAAACTTGGCAACGTTAAGACTTGTGGACTTCAACTCCCAGAATTCTCCAGCCAGCTATGGAGAATTCTGGGAGTTGAAGTCGACAAGTCTTAAAGTTGTCAAGTTTTGAGACCTCTGGATTAACTGAATGTGCCTTCTAGTATTTTAATGCAAGGTGGATGAATTATACATGAATATGAAAGAGATGAGGAGAATTGGCCTTTGGTGTCAAAATAACTCACCTTACCTTGGATTCCTTTGACATTTGGAGGCACCCTGGCCAGAAAAAAGGCTCTCAACTCATTGCATTTCCTGATTGAGATGAATATGTAGAACCCTGCACATCTAAGGGTGAAAAACTTTTATTTCTCTTTGCAGAGCTGGGCAAATGCAGCTCCGTCAAGTAGCAGAAAATTGCCGTCACAGCTTCACCCCAGTGTGAAGCAGATATTGTTCCTGTGAAAGCACTAGAAAAACTTCGGGTTGTTTTTTTTTCCCCCTCCTTCTTTCCATGTGCTGGCTGGGTTGGCCCTTAGCAACACTACTCTGCCCATTCAGTCTCTTCCTTGCCTCCCAACCAGATCCTGGCGCAGCCCTGAGATGGAGATGGGGAGCAGATTGTTTGCAGCGTTGCTCAGCTGCTCTTCCTGTGACAAATGGAGGAATGTAAATGTACTTAAAAAGGAAACTGATATACTGATTTTTGCATAATCAGAAAGGGTGCTTGGTGTGATCTAAGAGAGCTATTTTCGTCCAGCCTAAGATCCATTAGTCAGACACTGGTGACTAAGTCGTGCCACTCCGAATTTAATATTATCCCCAAATGGAAACATATGGAGAATAAAATTGAAACACGCCGTGATACAATCTGGTGTGATGCTGTCACCAGTCACAGGTTGCACACATCCAACACATGAAACCAGGGCAACAGGGACTTTGGGGGTTTAACCAGTGGTAGGATTCAAATTTTTTTACTACCGGTTCTGTGGTTCGTGGCTTGGTGGGCGTGGCAGGGAAAGGATGCTGCAAAATCCCCATTCCCTCCCCAACCCCATAACCTGCTTTCCAGCTCCATTCTCCTGTGCAGGGCAACAAAAGGAGACGGACTCGGGAGGCAGAGAAGAGATGGGGGCGGGGCCAGTCAGAGGTGGCATTTGCCGGTTCTCTGAACTACTCAAAATTTCCACTACCAGTTCTATAGAACCGGCCAGAACCGGCTGAATATCACCTTTGAGTTTAACATGTTGTGGGAATTCAGCATCTTAGCACCTTTTTATTTATTTTATTTTAATTTTTATTTATTTTATTTGGTTTGTAAATTGCTTACAAGATAATAGGTATAAGTAAAAACATAGTTATGAATACAGGGATACATATAAGAAAAATAAAAGAAACAATAGGACAGGGACGGTAGGCACGATTGGTGTGCTTATGCATGCCCCCTACAGACCTCTTAGGAAAGGGGTGAGGTCAATAGTAGACAGTCTGAGGTTAAAGTTTTTGGGGTTTGGGGAAGAAACCACAGAGTCAGGTAGAGTATTCCAGACATTGATCACTCTGTTGCTGAAGTCGTATTTCCTGCAATCAAGTTTGGTGCGGTTAACCTTAAGTTTGTATCTATCGTTTGCTCTTGTGTTGTTATGGTTGAAGCTGAAGTATTCATTGTCTGGTAGGACATTGCAATGTATGATTTTATATACTATACTTAGATCGGACCGAAGGCGGCGTAGTTCTAGGTTTTCTAGGTCTAGAATTTCAAGTCTGGTGGCATAAGGTATTCTGCAACGAGTAGAGGAGTGGAGAACTCTTCTTGTGAAATATTTCTGGACTTTGTCAACTGTGTTAATATCAGATACATAATGTGGGTTCCAGACTGATGAGCTGTATTCGAGTATTGGTCTAGCAAATGTTTTGTATGCTCTAGTTATTAGTGTAATATTACCAGAGAAAAAGCTACGTAAGATTAGGTTAACAACTCTTAACGGCTTTTTGGCTATGTAGTTACAGTGGGCTCTAGCACTTAGATCATTAGAGATGAGTACTCCAAGATCCTTGACAGAGTTTGGATCATCAACAAGGTCTTGACTATTCAGCCTGTATTTTATTTTCTGATTTTTTTTTACCAATATGTAGGACAGAGCATTTATTTGTTGAGATTTGAAGTTGCCATTTGTTTGACCATTCTGATACATAGTCAAGGTCTTTTTGAAGGGTAGCAGTATTGTCTGTGGTGTTGAATAGCTTTACATCATCAGTGAAGAGAATGCAGTTGCTCTTAATGTGACCACAGAGATCATTTATATAGGGTATGAAGAGAGTTGGTCCTAGAACACTGCCTTGGGGGACACCACTATTGACAGGTACAGAATTTGATAGGACGCTCCCAATTTTGACCATTTGTTGTCTGTTTGACAGGAATGCTTCTATCCAGTTATGCAGTTCTCCATAGATACCATAAGATTTTAGTTTTAGGAGTTGTTTGTCGTGTACCACTGAATCAAAGGCTTTACAGAAGTCTATGGAGATTGCGTCTATTGCTTTGCCTTGATCGAGTTGTGTAGTCCATATGTTTTTGCAGTGTAAGAGTTGCAGATTGCAGGATAATTTTTTTCTGAAACCAAATTGTTTATTGGAGAGCAGGTTGTTTGTCTCTAAGTGGAGGATAATGGATTGGTTAATAATTGATTCCATGACTTTACAGGTGACGCAGCATAAGGAGATTGGTCTGTAATTTTCAACTAGGCTGGGGTCTCCCTTTTTGAAGATGGGGATGACCGTGGCTTGTGACCATAGTTTTGGCAATCTTGAGTGGAAACCATCATCCATTTTGGTTTGAGCATAACCAAAGAGTGAGGCTGTATAATCACACGGCTGTGGCTGCCATCTTGACTTTTTACTTCTTCCTTGCAGACCCTCCTGGGATGTGATGTTCACACAGAATGTTTTTTTCTGACTGACTCTGCACTCTGACTTTGTGCAAAGTTTTCCATGAAACAGTAGCCGTTGGGCTGAGGAGAAACTCTGAGCATCTCTCTGCACATCCCTGATCTTTTCGCTTAGTTCATAACCCAAGATTAAGAGCAGAAGTGAAGCCTGCAAGGTTCGTCAGTTTCTTCCCAAGAGATCAGTGTCAGTATGGCAGAAAAGTTGATCCATGTTATTGCAGAGATAACTCTTTGTGGGAGGGGAAAAAAGAATCTGGCACTTAGATTGTTTTCCATCTCTTTTCATTTCTTTTTTTCCAGCAGGGGAAAGCAAAAAAGGAAAGGTTGTACTTTATTTGCCACCAGACTATAAACAAAGAATTATGAACCTCTATCAGTTATATTGCATACATCATATTTATTCTGAAATTATTCCCCTTTAGCCTTATAACGAAGCCCTGATATATATAGTTTCCGTTACCAGGAATGAAAGCTTTTTGAGTAACTTTGAGCTGATTGTTGACACTCAACTTGATTAAATAGAATTACGTACAGAAAATATGGAGGGGGATGCTGTTTACTTCCTTCATTCACAGAAGAACTGGATTTAACTGGATATATAACTGAATACACCTAACAAAATAAACATTCTTCCCTCTATCCTGGCTCTCACAACTGGATCAAATAAAAAATAATAATAATCATAGCCTTAACCATTTGGGTTAACTTAGCAACAGAAATTTTGGGCTCAATTGTTGTCATAAGTTGAGGACTAGCTTTACTGATTATTCATGGTTTTTGGGATGCGGTTTTGAACTGATCCCCCTTTTTGAGGAGGGAAAAGTAGGAGATGTTTCTGCTGCAGGATTGATTTTTGTAAAAAATAAATAAATCTTTGCTTGTGCTGTTTCTAATTTGTTCTCTCCCTTTGTCCTGGCACAGAATGATAGAATATTTTCTAGAACTCGGTATTTTATAAAATTAAATAATATCCCTGCTTATGTTAATGGAGCAATAGCTGAGAACTCCATCCAGTAAAGGAGAGATTTGCCTCTGGATGACACCAGTCTAAACTACCAGCTTGTTTTTCTCTGCCTACTTAAAAAAAAAGGGGGGGGAGTGAGGGGAGGTAAGCATTTGCAGAGAGCTAAAAGATGGTTCTTCTCTTCGCATATTTTAGCCTCAGTACAAAGCCTTTGAAATTCCTGGAAGTAATCAAAGATACTCATTTCTTCCACAGCTTTACAGTTCTAGTTTGTCTGTAAAGCCACCATGGTCTCAGCGCACTGAAATGCAAAGCTCTTGCTGGAGCTGTGCCTAACATCTAAATATTTTCATCTAAGGCTATGCAAATAATCATTGTTGGACTGAACTGCAGGCCTTTTCCAAACTGATTTGGAGGATTGGATTAAATCCAGGGGGCACAATTTTCTGAATCAGTTTTAAATCATCAAATTGAATTCACATCCAAGTGGAATCAATGATTTGAAGCAGATTACATCTGATCTCCATCACCCAAATTCATTTCCTCCTCTCTCCATCTTTCCTTCTTCCTTTTGCCTTATGACACACCTGGTTCTGGGAGGGGGAACCCTTCCGGAGCCTCAGAACTTGACCAGACCTTTTCTTTTTGCAAGAGTTAGATTCAGGCTTCATCTTCTTACTTTGAAAAGCAGCAAGGCTATTAACTCTTGTTTTTCTTCAACTAAATCGACAGATGGGAGATGGTTAAACTCTAGCAATTTAGAACAAGTTGCTGTGAATGCCACGTGGTGCTGAAGCGATCCAAAAACATTTGGAAAGCATTGTCAAATCAAGAGCGTAGAAAGTGTTTTTTAAAAAGCTGCGCCAATTGTTCCAGTTCCTGATTCCCCTCTCCCCAAAGGGGGATGCAGCTGAAGAGGCAACAAGAGAAAGGTTTAAGCAGATCCTGAGCAGAGCAGCTCCTCTGGTTGTGCCTACAGCCTAGAATCTGGAATTGAACTGGTTTACAAGAGTCATGAAGAAGGCCAGACAAGGAACAATGGATGGAAACAGATCAAGGAGAAATTCAACCTGGAAATAAGGAGAAACTTTCTGACAGTGAGAACAATCAACCCATGGAACAGAAGTTGCCTTCGGAAGTTGTGGGAGCTTCATCACTGGAGGCTTTCAAGAAGAGACTGGACTGCCATCTGTCAGAAATGGTCCTGCTTGGGCAGTGGATTGGGCTAGATGACCTACAAACTCCCTTCCAAGTCTGTTAATCTGGTGCTTCTCTTAACCAGACATTGGCGCAGATCCCGGAATAGACCAACTCGCCACAGGACAACTTGCTGTAGGACAGTTCAAATATTCTATTTAATTATTTAAAATAATTTTAAAAATATTTTAATTTTTGTTATTCACATTTCATTTTGTCCTTCCTTTAGCATCCTTTCTTTAAGGATTCTATTCATCTATTTCTTCAATATTAGTGTAACTCTTGCCTCACGCCGAGTTAGCGATGGTGAGCTGTCCCTTGGCAAGTTGGCTGCAGCAAGTTGGCTGTGGTGAGTTGGCCATGGTCAGTTATCCGTGGCGAGCTGTCTGCCTGGTCCCTGGGAATCCATTTGGACAAACCAACTTAATTCAACTGCTCTTCTCCATTGCTTAGAAAAGGATGGACATCAGTGGCTTTAAAGGGGTGGTTTGTGGAAGTGGTGGGTAAAGTGAAAGTGAAACAAAACTCTCTTACAATGCTTCTCAGAAAAGGTAAAATTATTCTGGGTAGAACACTCTTCCCTTTAGATCTGGTAGGCTGCTTCCTTCACAGCCGTCCAAAAAGTCACCATTAGAGACAGTGGTGGGATTCAAAACATTTTTACTATTGGTTCTGTGGGCGTGGTTTGATGGGTGTGGCAGGGGAAGGATACTGTAAAATCCCCTGTCAGCTTTGAAATTCAGCTGCCACATTTAATGGAAGAGGGGTGGAGGAGTTGAAAAGTTCAAGGTTATTCTGTATGTCATATTAAGAAATTCCAGTTGCAGTTAATTGATTCTCGTGATTTATAAAGTGTAGAAGTGGGAGGAGAGAAGGGAGGAGAGAAGGTGGATTCTGTGTAACACGTGAAAATACTTTCACTTTGGGAAATTGCCTTAGACATACCAGATCTGTTTCTAAATAAATCAATTGGAGAGAAAATGTCTCGGAGTGATCGATATCATGGATACTTTCTGGATGCCTGACATCCCCACTCCCTCCCCACTGTCAGCGTTCCAGAAACCTCCACTCCAACAAATAACTCCAAGACAGACATCTTCTCAAAAGTTCTGTTTTATTTGGATAGTAAACTGGCACATCTGGGAAATCCTGAAACTGAAAGTTCTGGGCTTCCTTGCAATATATAAAACCTACAAATCCATCCCCTGCACCCACCATTGCATCACATGCCCCAATCACCATCCATCCCAAGTTAATACTTCCCCTCACCCAGGTGCAGAATAACATGACCTTGAATTAGAAAAAGAATGTTATTATGTCTAACTACATACACTCCAAGAAATCCCCCCCCCATTTTCCCAAGCTCAAAATGTGGCAGTGTGGGGAAATCTGGTCTCAATATGGCTTCCAAAGCTGACAGCCACTCCAGGGGGAAGGTTACTGCAAAATCCCCATTCCCTCCCCACCCCACTAACCTGCTTTTCAACTCCGTTCTCCTGTGCAGGGAAACCAAAGAAGAGCCAGACGATCAGCTGGGACTCGATGGGAGGCAGAGAATAGAGCGGGGCAGGGCCGATCAGAGGGGGTATTTGCCAGTTCTCCGAACTACTTACAATTTCCGCTACTGGTTCTCCAGAACTGGTCAGAACCGACTGAGGACCACCTCTGATTACAGATCCCAAGAAAGGTTGGGTGAATTTCTCCTGCAGATACATTCTCTGTCCTGTCTCTCTGCCCACACATTCGAAACGGAGTTTCAGGAGGCATTTGTTCCCTGCTCTGCTCTAGGAAGGATTTGCGAATTACTCTGTTTCTCCCTTCCCTCTTCTAGGACAGGAGCTCCGTGAAACAGGTTCCACGAAAGAGCGCAAGGAAAAGGGAACATCTTTGTTTCAGTTGGTGTAGAGATTGTTCCAGCTTCCTGGAAGCTAAGCAAGTCCATTGCTTCATCCACAGAATTGCATAAGGTTCAAAAGACTAGAAGAAGGCAATAGGAAACAAGCATTTTGGATACAAATGAGTTTATAAATTGCAAGGATTTACATGAGAATCAAACAGTTCCACAATATCAATATCTGAAGCCCAAAACTTGATGACACTCATAAGAAATCTCTGTAAGAAATCTCTCTGATGGTAAGATGCCTTAGCTTGTGTTGTTAGAGAACTAAAACATTTTTTTTTCCTACAAAACAACCGCTTTCTAAATATGTAACCTTTAGGTGAGGATCTATAAACAAGTAATCCAACTTATGTACGTGTTTAGATACAAGCATAAGTAAGCCTATATATTATATAAACAAACGTACACTCCTTTTTGTTCACAATCCTGTAACAAAAAAAAAATCCATTTTCTGTTAGATAGCATTATTCTTATTACCCAAAAATGCCACAACTCTTTAGATTTTTCTTCCCTTTGAAAACGATATCATAATCTCCTCTTTATTTCATCCTCAATTACTAAATTGATGAAAGTTTATTCTGGTTCCTTGATCTTTTATAGCATTTCCCCTTGCTCTTAAAGGGTGAACATGAAGTTGTGCTCAGAAATTATCTGAAAGAATCTAAGGATTTTAAAACATTAAAATCTCACTGCTGAGGTTTAATCTAAACATTTTCTTTCATCCCCTACCTCAGTCTATGTTCTGCAAATACATTCCTTCTTAGTCTCTCCCATGTTAACTCTGAAAATGTTAAATGTAATTATTCTGTATTTACAGTTTGTGGGGGTGGGGGGTCAGTATCCTTCTACATTTCATATATTTCAGGAAACAATCTCCTGAAACAATTTCATAAATCTCTTTATATTTCATGTGACACTGCAGATCGGATACAAACATTCCCATCAGACTGATTTGGATAGTGACTGGGTTGTCGTTGTTCAGTTGCTAAGTTGTGTCTGACTCTTTGCAACTCTTTGGGCCACAGCAGGCCAGGTCCCTGGTGTGCTCCCCTGTTGTTGTAGTGTGCCGGGAGCCTGCGGATACGGCAGCAGAGTCGGACAGTGGGAAGGAACATGGGCCAGTCTGGGGAGGACTCAGATGAGGGTTCTGCATCTGATGCAGAGATGGAGCCAGGGCCATCTGGGAGTTATGTGTTGACTCTGGAGCCGCCAGAGTCTGGTAGCAGTGAGGCAGAGGAACAAGGGGAGCCTATTCCCAGTGCATGTGTGCACAGAGCTGCTAGAAGGCAAGAGCAGCTAAGACAAAAGGGGCTACTCAGGAGTAAGGCTTGGAGGTGATTGGCCCTCCCATAAGACATAAAGGAGGAGCAAAGGGACAGGAATCTTTGCAGGAAGCAACTTTGGTCAATTTGAAACCTGAAGCTCGATGTTGAATTTGTGTTCCGCTTTGACCTCGTATAACTAATTGGACATTTAGTCGTTGACAGCATTTCAAGGAAGATAAAGGTGCATGCTTATCAGACTTATCCTGAAGGATTTTGGCAGACTTCCATGGAACTATTTACAAACTGTTTCAGACTCATTACGGGCTGTGAATGACTACAGCCATTGAAATAAAGAAAAAAGGGTTTGGGGACAAACATGTGTTTGTTAGTATCTCCATAAACCTTGGTCAGAGCACCTGTTCTCACTGGGTCTGTCTAAGCTCAGGCCCACTGCGTCCATGATACTCTCTAACCATCTCCTCCTCTGTTGTTGCCTCCTCCTTTTCCTTTCTGTCTTTCTCAACATCAGGATCTTTTCCAGTGAGCCCTCTCTTCTCATTTGTGGCGAAAACATTTGAGCTTTAGCTTCAGGATCTCCCAAAGAACAATCAGGGTTGATTTCCTTTAGGACCAGGCTGTTTGCTGCAAGGAGGCAAATTGCTGGGAGGCAGAGACTGAAGGGTGGGGGAGGCGGGTGGTCGGGGCTTCAGCAACATCCGCTGTATAAGATGCACAGATACTTCCACCCACTGGGTTTTTTTTGGGGGGGTGTCTTGTACACTGAAAAATACAAAACAAAACAAATACAGTAGCACCTAATTAACTCCCCCCCTCCAGGGAGGGCTGGGAGATGAAATGGGAGAGATGCTTAGTGTCATGCCCCTGTTGTAGTCTGAATCCGAGGAGGAAGATGAACAGTTGACAGGGAACGGGAGTGTGACTCCGTTGGCTGTGGAGGAAACTGGGGAAGGGCAAAGTCCGGCTGGACAGAGCAGGGCAGAGGTAGAACAAGGGAGAGAGAGTTCAGAGGAAGACCCAGGCCCACCCCCTCTTCATCCTAGGGCACGCAGGGAAGAACGGAGAAGAAAGCAACATGGGTTGTATGGCTTATGGGGGAGGAAAGGGCCCTGATTCCCTTCATTATCCACACCTGGGAAGAGAGTTTAAAAGAGATGCAAGCTGAGTGCGGCGTCTACTGGGAGCAAACGTGAGTTTATCTTGTGTTGACTTTGGTTATGTGCATTCCTGGCATCCTCCCAACCATGTTGAATTATGGCCATTCCTTCACATCTGGAATTCCTTCTCTCGCCCTGCCAGACTGATTACCTCGTCTTTCCTTGATTGGACTTATAGTTACAGTTTTTGTTGACCACGCTTTGAGCTTGATTCTCTGTGGCCAAAAGGTGTTCCTGGGAGAGTTTTTTCTCCAGCCAAAAGGTAACCAGGACATTGGGGGCAAAGTTGGAGCTAATAAGGGGACTCCTACTGATTATCTGACTGTATTGCCTTTGTGCCATGCCCCTTTGGGTCATCACATTTAGTGTATCTCACACTACTGTGACCGATTGCTATATTTTATTCTTCTATATCCAAGTTGCTGTAGCATCCACAACAAACAACCTTGATGCCAAAATGATGGCCTCCGTAAATTACTTTACAAATAATTATTATTGTAGCCATTATATTTTTGCCTTTTGACATCTGGGACAAGTATATACATTGCATTGTCACACATGTCTTGTCCTTTGACAGTCTCACAGCTCATGTCACCCCAACACCACACCACCCTTTGCAGACACCCATGTCACACTGTTAACCCGAAACTATTATTACATACCAGAAACTAGTTATTCTGAGCAACCATCCAGTGGGATATTGGAATAAGTGATGGTCAAACTTTACTGGGCTGGATTTGGAAAATTGGTGTAGGATGAGGACCATGCTTCAGATAGTTTATGGGTAAATCAGATCTGTCTTCAAGATGTGCTCAGAGAAGTCAAGATGGCAGCCACAAAGTTGGAACTCTGCCCCTAAAAAATAGACACCTTTTTGATCACATTGTTGTTACATCCTGCAAATTCCCTGGGATAAGTTCTTGGAGCTTTTTCCAAATTTATTCAGAACATCATTTGATCATACACTGAGTCACAGTTGGCTTATCTATGATTTATTGAGTAAAGTAGAATTGCCCTTGCACACTTTATGCTGAGCCCTAAAACATGCTTTGCAATCCAATTTGGTTTGGAGGGCCAGTGAAGCTGGCGAGTGTGCTGTTGAGATCTCTCCCTCACTCAGCAGGGGCTTCACCTGAAGGAAAACCAGGATTCTTAGGGATAAGTAATCAATATCCAGATGAGAAGAGATTAACAGCAAGATTAAAAGTAGACTAACATTTAAGAAGCAAACAATACCCCAGTCAAGAAACTACCAAGCCAGACAAACAAGCTAACAGTAAACAACAGCCCAGTCAAGGAACCACCAAGTCCACACCAACCAACATTGACAGCAGGGGTAGGATTCAAAAATCCCAACAACCGGTTCTCTGCCCGATTGCTGGGTGAGCGTGGCCTACTGGAATTTCTGGGAGGGCTGTTTTTCACCTTCCCCAGAGTCCTGAGGCTTCCCTCGGGCTTCTGGGAAGGCAAAATGGCCTCCCTTGGGCTCCAGATGCCCTCCGAAACTGGAAACAGGCCCATTTCCAGGCTTCTGGAACTCCCAGGAGGGCCATTTTTCACCCTCTCAGAGCCGGATCATGCACTTACCTGCATCCAAAATGGGCCATGTGGAGACTCCAGGGAGGGGAGGGGAGGAGTGGACAGGGCCAGCCGGTTGGTTCAACTACCAGTTTGGTGAACCGGATGTAAATTTAACATCCAGTTCACTCAAACCAGCCCAAATCGGCTGAATCCTACCCCTGATTGACAGGACAAGCCACTAGTATATAAAATAAGAGCAAATCCCACTCTCTTACTACTGCTGATGATGTTACCTTGCTTGGTAATGAAACGTCTGCAAGAAAAGCACCACCTGGGCTCCACAACTCACCCCTGAGCTATAAATATTCTCTTCTATCTTAACGATGTGCTCGCCTCATTCCACATCTTTCTGGAGGAAGAACACAATCTAAATGAAGATGGATGAAAATACGAGAGGAAAAGAAATGCTTAATGTGTTCAAAGAGAAGGATTATCCTTTTTTGTAAATTAATTACCAAGAGATTAAAACTATGTGCATTCATCTGAAAAACAAATGTGAGCTGCCTGAATGTGCCTCTATTAATTATATACGTCTGTTGAAAAAGAATGAAAATAATTAAAAGGAAAGAAAAAGGGAAGAACACGTGGCACTGAAAATGAAAATTATAAAATGAAAGGAAAATGATTTTTCCACAATACATCTCCATAGTTAAAATGTATATGTGAAAAGAAGCAGTTTACTGTTATAGAAAATCTAAATGTGTCAAATGATCTAAGTCACACAAGAATTAAGACTTCGTGTTTTGTTTCTGTTTATCCATTTTTATTCCCTGCATTTTTGAAAACCACAAATTGGAAGGGCTGATCACTGATCCATGGCCTGGTTTGCATCCTTGAGCCTCTTGTTTGCATTTTCTCCTCAGGAACCACGAGGCCTAATTTATAGCTTGAGGGAGAATATTTGTGAATATTTTATTTATTATTTATTTATTTATTTGTCAAGCGATTATAAGATAACAGGTATAAGTATAAACATAGTTATGAATACATGAAATGGGTACATATAAGAAAAAAAGAAGGAACAACAGGACAGGGACGGTAGGCACGATTGGTGCGCTTATGCACGCCCCCTACAGACCTCTTAGGAAAGGGGTGAGGTCAATAGTAGACAGTCTAATGTTGAAGATTTTGGGGTTTGGGGAAGAAACCACAGAGTCAGGTAGAGTATTCCAGACATTGACTACTCTGTTGCTGAAGTCATATTTCCTGCAATCAAGTTTGGTTATTCTGTTGAAGTGACTGCTAAAAAGTTATATTTGTTAAGGATGCTCAAAATTTTACAAGTTGTGTCTAGTTCAGCTCACTCATTACTGCTCCTCTGTTTTTCTTTTGACTTCCTTGTAAACAAAGATTCATGGCAAGAGCAGCACGAGGCGTCTAGAATAGCCTTAATTATAGAATCTGCTTTGAATGTTGTAAGAAATGTATTTGTGCTGAATCTATTTTGGAGAATGTCTTGTTTGAAAATAATTTCCCACTTCGTGAAATATACGGTATGAGTCCATTGCAGAGTGAAATCTTCAAAAATACTCTTCTAGTGAAATTCAGGTCTTTTAATTTGGAGCTTTTATTTGGATTAGAGCCATGGTGGCGCAGTACTGCAGGTGACTTCTGCTGACTTGCCAGCTGCCTGCAGTTTGGCAATTCAAATCTCACCAGACTCAAGGTTGGTTCAGCCTTCCATCCTTCCAAGGTGGGTAAAATGGGGACCCAGATTGTTGGGGGCCAGAAGCTGACTCTGTAAACCGCTTAGAGAGGGCTGTGAAGCACTGTGAAGCAGGATATAAGTCTAAGTGCTATTGCTATCTTCCTTCCTTCTTTCCTTCCTTCCTTCCTTCCTTCCTTCCTTCCTTCCTTCCTTCCTTCCTTCCTTCCTTCCTTCCTTCCTTCCTTCCTTCCTTCCTTCCTTCCTTCCTTCCTTCCTTCCTTCCTTCCTTCCTTCAGAATGCAATATTGCAGGCTAACTTTGCCCACTGCCAGGAGTTTGATCCTGTCCATCTCAAAGTTGACTCAGCCTTCCATCCTTCCAAAGTGGGTAAAATGAGGACCCGGATTGTTGGGGGCAGAAGCTGACTCTGTAAACTGCTTAGAGAGGGTGGAAAGCCCTGTTTTTCAGCCTATTTGTCCTTGTTTTTATTGTCCTGTACCATCTGCCAGATGATAACAGTTTTTTAAAAAAAGGGTTCCCAGAATGAGATGGACCTTTGAGAATGTTTTGAACTTTCTTAAGGCAGCGGGAGCTCTGCCAGACTTCCGGTTTGCAGGGCTTCGGTGGCAGGCAGGAATCCGCAATCGTGTGCGGTTTCTGCCTGGGCTTGCCGCTGGAGCGCCCCGAGCCAGCTGGCTTCGGGGCTAAGCCACCCCGTAGAGGTGGTGAAGAGGGGGGAGATTGCCAGCAGGGTCGAGGAGAGCTGCACCTCTCCTCCTCAACTGGCCATTACTCCCTTTCCCGAAGGCGGTAGGAGTGGTGGTCAGAAATGGCCACCTCAAAGAAGCACTCGACCGGAAAAGAAAGTGCAGGAGGAAGATAAGAAGTGAAAGTTTTGGCTGACCGGGATAAAAAGCAACAACTAAGGTACCCTGGAATTTAAATTTTATAAAAGATAACATCGCTCCCAAAGAAGAGTCAGAAGCAGCGAAAGAAAGTGAAAAGGGAAAGTTTTTTTTTCTTCACTCTCCTTCCTCACATTGACAACAAAGAGAGCTGAATAAGAAATTGGAAAAATCCGCTTTGGCACTAATAGGTAATTAAGCTGAAAATATAATTAAATGCCAAAGGGACAATAAAGATTTCTGGACACTAAAAAATCCTTTTTTTCTATAAGGAGGAAGGGAGAGGAAAAGAATAAGGGCAGGATTTGGAAGGAGGAGACTGCCTGGACTTCAAAAGAATCTAAAGTAAAATCTCAATAAGACTTCTAAAAGATACATTTTAACTGGAACTTTGTAACTAAATAGTAACCCCAGGAAGAGAAAATGGAGAAAGAAGAAAGTGTAACAAGAAACAGCTTGTGTGTATTTGGATTGCTTGGTGACTTTGGGATTTTTGGATATTATATTTGAATGACTAAAAACAATTGGGTGGTTGTTTAAATTTTTTTACAATGGCATCACTTCTGGATGAACTGAAAATGGAATTTAAAAAATATAAAGAAGAGACACAAGAAGGGAAGGGCTCCTTTGGCTCCATTTTTCAATTCTTAGAAATGGCGATCTGCATCTACGAGAAACAACAAGAAAAGACTGTGCAACAAGAAGATTGGGACAAAGAAGAAGCCATCTTTAATGAACAAGTAACTATCTGGGGAAGAAAGGGGAAAGAGAATGGAGAATTTAAGATTTAAAAAAACAGCCAAAAAAGGGAAAAATAATTTGAAAAGTGGATATAAAGTTGGAAAGCAACAGAAAAGGGGAATACAGAAGAAGGAAATGGAGGTGGAGAGACAGGGGGGTAAAAAGGGGAGAGAGAAGAAGAAAGGGAAGAAGAAAAGGAAGAGAAGTTACAAAGGTTTGGAGCAAGATGTAAAGAAACAGGACTTATTCAGAGATAATGGGTGAAAATTTAACTGAAAAAGGGATTCTGTGAAGGTACATAAGATTGTATTGTTATATTTGTAATGGAAATAATGTTAGAAAATTGGAAACAACATATGATTAAAAAGTGGGATAAAATAGTCAGTCTAATTTAGTGAAACTTTTGTGAACAAATAAATAAATGAAACAAAATAAATGAGAGAAATGTATTAGGAAGGAACGGGAACATTTTAATTACTCAATGTTTTATAAAATATAAGTGAAGTGGGGGGGGGGGGAATTAACTATGGAAAGTTTATAAGTGTTCCCATAGAAGTATGATACTTATCTGAAAAGTAATGTGTAAAACGTTAAGATTTAAATGAATATTAATATTAATGATAGAATTGAATTGGTATGGATTGTTGTTTTAATTATATTATACATTTATAATTTTTTCTTTTTTCAAAATACAGTGTGTAGTTTTAGAATGTACCAAGCAGAATCTGAATGGAAGTTATGTATTATATTAAGTGTTATAATTTTAGGGGAAAGATATAAAGGCGTCATACTCCAATCAGTGATTACAGGAGAAATTTTGTTTAATGAGAAAAGATAGTAGACAGTTGAAACAGGACAGACAAAGAATATAAGTACAATGATTTGAATTGAGATGAAATAAATAAAATAAAATTAAGAAAGTTAAAAGAGGGGAGAAGGTATATAGGAAATGTAGAATAGTAATAAGATATGGAACGGAATATAAAAATAAGCATGAACTTGAATTTGTGTCTGTACGAAGAGATGTAACCCAGGATTATGCTGCTTTCAAAAAAGATGTTTTATGTTTTTATGTTTTATGTTTTGTTTGTTTATGTTTGTTTATAAAAATCAATAAAATTTTCAAAAAAAAAAAGGCAGCGGGAACTCTAAAGCTCTTCCAAAGAGGGGAGAGGGCAACTAATGATCTTCTGGTCCAAGTGTTATTGCTATTGCTATCGATCGATATTTTTCCCCCTGAAGTTTTTCTGTTATTCAATTTGATGAAAGGAGAGTTGCTTTCAGAATTTTCATGCAAAAAAAGTTGAGAATTTGGGAGAAATCCTCCACAGTGAGTTATGTTCTTGCACTTCTGCAGAATGTATTCACAGTTGCCAAAGGGATCATGTGAAGTAAGGCTCACCCATTAAAAGGAACTGTGAGGAGATTCAAGACTGACTTCTTGCCACAGGGCAGAGCTAAACTACGGGACCCGCTGCAGCCTCCAAGATGGAACCAGATAAATGCATGGAAGACCCTTGGACCATCAGTGGCCCTCAAGATGGCTGTGAGCTTCTCAAAGCTGGTCAGCTGCTCTGGAGCACAGAAAGTTGTAGTAGTAGGTAGAGGGATTCTGTCATGACCCTGTTGGAGACTGACTCTGAGGGAGTGGAGGAACAGCCGACAGGGAGTGGAAGTGTGGCTCCAGAGGTTGTGGAGGAGGCTGGGGAAGGGCAGAAGACCCAGACCCATCACCTCTCCATCCTAGGGCACGCAGGGAGGAGAGGATAAAGGAGAGATGTGAATGGCGTGGTCTACAGGGGAGAAAAGGGCCTTCATCCTCTTCATGGGCTGCAGCTGTGAGAACTGGTTAAAAGGACGGACATGCGTATGGGCCAGTGCTGGAAACAAAGCATGGAAATATCTCTAGTCTGTCGTTCCTCTCTGAGTTTGGCGTTCTTCCCAGTGTGTGTTCCTATATCTGTGGACGTCTTCAAGCCCTTATCTTGCCTGGCTCCCTTAATTCAGGGGTAGGGAAACTTGGCTCTTTTATCACTTATGGACTTCAACTCCCAGAATTCCCCAGCTTTGCTTAAAGTTGCCAAGGTTGGAGACCCCTACCCTAGGCCAGGGGTAGGGAAACTTGGCTCTTATTACTTATGGACTTCAACTCCCAGAATTCCTGAGTGAGCCATAAAAGGTTCCCCATCCCTGGCCTACTGGTTTTTCAGTTGTGAAGGAAATCAATTTTGACTTGAATGGGACTGTATAATATAATATATAATATTATATAATAATATATAATATGTCCTACGTTTGTATATTAAACAGTCCCATTCCAGTCAAAAATTTATTTCCCTCACAACTGAAAAACCAGTAGGCCAGGGATGGGGAACCTTTTATGGCTCACTCAGGAGTTCTGGGAATTGAAGTCCATAAGTGATAAAAGAGCCAAGTTTCCCTACCCCTGCCTTAATTGCTTCAGTTTGGTTTGTATTATTTTTACTCTTTATAATTTATGGGCATTTTTAGTAAACGGCATTCCCTCCTTTTCATAACTGCTTGTGGGGGAGTTTTTGTCTCCAGTCAAGGATATTTGGAGCTTTGAAGCAAAGTGAAGGAATAAAAGGGGCTTCACCTGTTTTTGTGACTGTGTTTATTTTGTATCCCACCCTGGGTCATCACAGATTCTTTTCCAGAACTGCCTTTGGGTTTCTTCTCCTTCACTAAACCCACCCCCCACCCCAGCTTAACAAGTGTGTGTGAGAATTCTCACAGTTTGTCTTTGGGTAAACTAATTTGGCCATTGCACCCTCTCCATAGCAGAAATTATGGTAGCATATTTAGAAATTAATGTTCTGGCAAGGCTTAACCAGTCTTTTAAGAATGAAAATCCTAATTTTCTATGACATAGACACACACACACACACACACACACACACACACACACTTGGTGTCTTGACTATAAGTGTAGATAATTGTTACTTTTCTCACATGACACCAAAACCTCCTGCACATTTATATTTATCTTTGTTATAAGAAGGCTGCAAATAAGAAAAAAAATCAAAATTGAAATGTAATTAAAAGTCAAAATAAAAATGTATCAATCAATTAAACAGCTAGGAGTACCCGGAAGAGATTATTTGTATTCTAGTTAAAAAATGGATACTCCTTCCCTGTTTTTCCAGTTAACAGACTAAACAACACATGTTTTTTTTTGTTGTGAAAATAACAGTAATAATAAAATGATTAAATTTCTGATGCCTCTGCAGTTCGGTGTTGGGCATGCAATCAAGTGCCAAGTGGTTCACATCCTGGGGGATTGTAATCTCATACCTGGCAAGCCTCCAAAGAAATGAATCTATAATACAATTAGTATAAACCCATATTTTTAGCGAAATGTAGTAATTATGTAATTTACTCAATTGGCTTAGCAGAGTGAGTGAGAGAGAGAGAAAAAGAGCCTCCCAATAAAACATAAAAAGAAGCCTAATTTGATCAAAATTAGAACTGAACTATCTTTGTCTGGAGCTGTTGAACATTATTTGATTTGCTGGAAAATACAAATCACCTGAACAAAGAGATGAATTATTGGGAAGGATGTTGCATCTAGAACTTGTTGTATAAATTACAAGACAATAAACAGAGAAATGGGGCCATAATCATTGGCATTCTCTCTTGTTCTCCATTTCCCCTGAATTGCTGATGTCGAAAGTTCCTCTGCCTACAAGCTAAAAACAGATCGGTTAAAACAAACAGAAACATTCATTTTAAGGCCAGGGAGTGGGAAATTAGGGGACTGGAGACTAAAACATATGAAGAACGGTTGCAGGAACTGGGCCTGGCTAGCCAAGTGAAGAGAAGGACCAGCAGAGACATGAGAGCAATCTTCCAAAATTTGAGGGGCTGCCACAGAGAGGAGGAAGGGGTAAAGCTGTTTTCTAAACCAGTGGTCGCCAACCAGTGGGACACCAACCAGTTGGACACAAGGCTGCGCCACCCACATGGCCTATAGCAGGGGTGGGCAACCTTTTTGGCTCGGGGGCCTCATTGACTTTTAAAATTTGACAGACGGGCCGCCACCTGGTGTCGAAATGCCTGTCATTACAAGTCAAAATCAAATGAATGCAATCATTCAATCATTCACATCAAACCTTAATTTTGTGCCAATCTTCGGCGGGCCGGATTAAAAAGACCAACGGGCCGGATGTGGCCCGCGGGCCGTAGTTTGCCCACCCCTGGCTTATAGGAACACAAGGCTTGCATCACTTGCATTGCAAACAACACAAGGGGAGGGGGGAAAGGGCAGAGGGGAGGAACTTGCCCCACTCACCCCATGTACCTGGCCTGGCCACTGGGCTGCTTCTTTCTTCTGCTTTTGGCTGCACGCAAGGAAAGCAGTAGAAGTCTTTCTTTCTCTCCCCCAAACTCTGCCAGAAATGAGTCTTTGGGACCCTGCAAGGCCTCCTGCTCCAAGAGGCTGTGCCGGCAAAGACTCATTTCTGGTAGATTTTGGGGGAGAGAAAGAAAGACTTCTGCGGCTTCTGCTGCTTTCCTTGCATGAAGCCAAAAGTCTCTCTCTCTCTCTCTCTCCCTCCCTCCCTCCCTCCCTCCCTCGAGAATGGAACTGGAGATGGTATCCTGCCATCCCAAATAAAGAATGATCGATCGGTAGGACAATGGGTGGAGAATTTTCCTGCAGACTGTTTTTGGGATTTTCCCAGGGTCTCTGGTCTGGGGGATTTAAAATTATGAGTTTGGTGGTCCCTGAGGTCCAAAAGGTTGGCGACCCCTGTTCTGGGCAACTCCATTCCATTCATTGTTCCCTATTCAATAATCAAACATCACTGACGTTCATCTTTTTGACTGTCTCCATTCTCCATGCTTCTATCATGCTGGTGTTTCCCCATGTTGAGTGACACTTTCCTTCGTTTCGGAGCAACAAAAGGGCTAGCCAAAAGAGAAGGAATTCACGTGGCTGGATTCACAGGACAGGCTGACTCCTGAATCCAAGTCAGTAAAATAAAACTGCTGTTTTCGTGTCAGTTTTGTCCAAATACTTAAACAGATGCTGGCTAAAATTAAAAATCCTGCTGCAACAGCATCTGGCCAGCTTGCATGTATGCAACACATGTTCCCCTAGACCAGTGGTTCCCAACCTTTTTTTTGCCCCGCACCCCTAAAGAAATTTCACTCGAACTTTGCACCCCCTGAAATTTATATTTTGCTCAAGGATAAATTATGCGAATTCTGAATAATATTTTATCAAAAAAGATTGTTACTTTATTCTTTAATATAATTACCTAGACTTTTCTCACACCCCCTGGAATATCATCTCGCACCCCCAGGGGGTGCAAGCACCCCAGGTTGGGAACCCCTGCCCTAGACTAATGCAATCAAGAAAAGGAGAACTAGGGGTGATACAATAGCACTGTTCCAGTATTTGAGAAGCTGTCACAAAAATGGAGGGGGCAAACTGTTTACCAAAGGCAAGGCAAGAGCCAAGAGATGGAAACTAAAGAAGGAGAGAACCAACCAAGAACTAAAGAGAAGCTTCCTAACAGTGAGGACAATTAGCCAGTGGAACAGCTTGCCACCAGGAGTTCTCGGTGCTCCATCCCTGGAGGTCTTTAAGAAGAGGCTGGGCAGTCCAAAAATGGTACAGGGTCTCCTGCTTGTGGAGAGAATTGGTCTAGGTAACCTCCAAAGTCCCTTCTCTTATGCTCTGTATTCCAAGATGCTGTGACCAGACAAGAAGTATCTTGGTCTGTCCCAGTTCTACTTCCTGGGCCCTGCTTCCTCGGCTCAAAGTATCCCGCATCTTTTTCTGCCCATTCGCCACCGTTACCCTCCTGCTGTGCAGCTTCCCTTTTTATTACTTTCCAGTTTGCTTGGCCAGTTTGTATGAGGCCTCCTGACTCTGGTGGCATTCACCCGAGTGAAGGTGGGAACTCTTTGGAACTGGGAGCATTTCAATTTCACGACCAAGATTGCTCATATGTCCTCAAAAGAAAACAAATAAGGCCGAGTCAACTTGTTAATGTCATCTTGCCTTTTCTTAGCATGCAGGTGTGCCCTTTTGGCTCTGCATCCAGAGATGCTGGGTCCGTGCATTATTTAAAAGGGGCCATTTGGCTCCCCATAGGATATTCAAGTTGCTAGGGCAACCGTGCTCTCGTATACAAAGTCCATGGTCATGAGAAGAGTTTTGCCGTTCTCTTATGTCTTTGAGCATAGGAAAGACAGGATTCGTACTGTGATCCATCCGACCTGATGGGGATGTAGAGAACTCGAGAGGCAGCTAAAAGATTGATGCCTGGATTGGTTATAAATAAATGAATACAATGGAAGGGGCCACCACCTGCTCTGTTGCAGCGTACTGAGCGTCAGAACCAGGGCTGGTCCTGTGGTTTCTGTTTATAAGGCCAAGAACAGGTCCAGCTAAGGAAATTGAAGCATCACATCTCATTTCGTGGGTGCTTTGATTGTGAGCTTGAAACATTTCCTTGCAGAATGAATTTAAAACTTTCTTATTTTCAAATGTCAAAATGGGCACAAAAGCCCTCATGAATTAACTGTGTGGAATTTTAGTATTTTATTTATTCATCTATTGAATTTATATTGCCGCCTATTTGCCCATAGCGACTCGAGGCGGCTTACAGAATGTAAAACCATATTTTTAAAAAAACACACAATAAAAACTAACAATAAGACTCAAATAAAGTACAATAAAATAAAATCTGGAAAAAAATCATCCCCAAAATTCCCACCACCACCCTGCCCCTTTGAACAGATAACAGATAATCAGAGTTGGAAGGGACTTTGTAGGTCATCTAGTCCAACCCCCCGCCCAAGCGGGAGACACTACACCAGGGGTGTCCAACCTTGGCAACTTTAAGACTTGTGGACTTCAACTCCCAGAATTCCTCAGCTGGCTGAGGAATTCTGGGAGTTGAAGTCCACAAGTCTTAAAGCTGCCAAGGTTGGACACCCCTGCACTACACCATTTCTGTCACCCCAACAACAGCAGATCACATGAGCCAATTTTGCTGGATTGTACTATGTTTGGGCCTATTTAATTAACACCGCATCTCAATTTAGAGCAAAATCATTCTGTGCAGGGGGCACCGGTGTGGTTGGTCCTGCCTGGCAGCATCTGCCCATCTCCATTCCTAAACTTACTAGTTGTGTAAACACTACTCCACTCACCAAAATATCGTCTCCAGAATTCGGTAGATGACATAGAAACAGGCACTTCCTCAGAGAATACGGTAGATGCAAACCATTTAGAACAGGGGTCCCAAACCCCGCAGGCTGCAGCCCACTACCAGACCATGGCCCGTTCAGAACTGGGCCACGGAAGAGGTGGGTGAGTGCATGTGCAGAGCTCCATCTGCGTGAGCGATGGGTGGGCGAGCCTGCCGCTTGCACAAATAAAATTGCACTTTGCATGCCCAGCCGCCACTCTTGCAGACTCTTCCCCCTTCCCTCCTCCTGCTGGTCTGCAAAGCTAGAAAGGTTGAGGCCCACTGATTTAGAACTCCCACCCTCACCCCTTTAAAAAAGAGCCAGTTCTGGTCTAGAGATGAAGACAGCAGAGTAGAAAGCAGGAGTCGTGAGTTCTAGTTTCCACCATAGCTATGAATTCTGGCTGAGAGATTTTGGGCCGGCCGCTCTCTCCCAGTCCAATTCACCTCACAGGGTTGTTGTTGTTGGGAAAATAGGAGGAGAAAGATGTGTTGAATATGTTCATTGTTTTGAGTTATTTGTAAAAGTAATAAAGGTGGGATACAAACAATCGACTAGACTAGACTAGACTAGACTAGACTAGACTAGAATAGACTAGAATAGAATAGAATAGAATAGAATAGAATAGAATAGAATAGAATAGAATAGAATAGGAATTGAATTCTTTATTGGCCAAGTGTGATTGGACACACAAGGAATTTGTCTTGGTGCAAATGCTCTCAGTGTACATAAAAGAAAAGATACATTTGTCAAGAGTCAAGAATCATCAGTTAATGATAGTCATAGGGTACAATAAGAATAGAATAGAATAGAATAGAATAGAATAGAATAGAATAGAATAGAATAGGAATTGAATTCTTTATTGGCCAAGTGTGATTGGACACACAAGGAATTTGTCTTGGTGCAAATGCTCTCAGTGTACATAAAAGAAAAGATACATTCGTCAAGAGTCAAGAATCATCAGTTAATGATAGTCATAGGGTACAATAAGAATTGAATAGAATAGAATAGAATAGAATAGAATAGAATAGAATAGAATAGAATAGAATAGAATAGAATAGAATAGAATAGAATAGGAATTGAATTCTTTATTGGCCAAGTGTGATTGGACACACAAGGAATTTGTCTTGGTGCAAATGCTCTCAGTGTACATAAAAGAAAAGATACATTCGTCAAGAGTCAAGAATCATCAGTTAATGATAGTCATAGGGTACAATAAGAATAGAATAGAATAGAATAGAATAGAATAGAATAGAATAGAATAGAATAGAATAGAATAGGAATTGAATTCTTTATTGGCCAAGTGTGATTGGACACACAAGGAATTTGTCTTGGTCCAAATGCTCTCAGTGTACATAAAAAGAAAAGATACATTCGTCAAGAGTCAAGAATCATCAGTTAATGATAGTCATAGGGTACAATAAGAATAGAATAGAATAGAATAGAATAGAATAGAATAGAATAGAATAGAATAGAATAGAATAGAATAGAATAGAATAGAATAGAATAGGAATTGAATTCTTTATTGGCCAAGTGTATTTGGACACACAAGGAATTTGTCTTGGTGCAAATGCTCTCAGTGTACATAAAAAGAAAAGATACATTCATCAAGAATCAAGAATCATCAGTTAATGATAGTCATAGGGTACAATAAGAATAGAATAGAATAGAATAGAATAGAATAGAATAGAATAGAATAGAATAGAATAGAATAGAATAGGAATTGAATTCTTTATTGGCCAAGTGTGATTGGACACACAAGGAATTTGTCTTGGTGCAAATGCTCTCAGTGTACATAAAAAGAAAAGATACATTCATCAAGAGTCAAGAATCATCAGGTGCAACACTTAATGATAGTCATGGGGTACAATAAGCAATCAAATCATATTAGGAAGCAGTCAATATAAATCGTAAGGATACAAGCAACAAAGTTACAGTCATACAGTCACAAGTGGGAGGGGATGGGTGATAAGGAGTGATTAACAGTAATAGAAGTGCAGACTTTGTAAATAATTCCTCTTTTAAAAATCATCTGTAAAGTCCTGGGGGTTCTTCAAGCTTGGTGGTTTTTTGCAGATGTTTCATTACCCAACTAAGGGTCTATCCTCGCTCTGAGGGAACAAACCCCCTACACACTAACCTTCAGGATGTTACTGAGTTGGGTCCCTCAATGGTTGCAGGGTATGGCTAGTTCAGGAAAAAGAAGGACTAGGGGGACATGATAGCAGTCTTCCAGTATTTAAGGGACTGCCCCAAAGAAGAAGGGGGTCCACTTGTTTTCCAAAGCCCCAGAGGGCAGGACCAGAAATAATGGTTGGAAACTAATCCAAGAGAGAAACAACCTGGGATTGACGAGAAAGTTCCCAACAGGGAGGACAATTAACCAGTGGAACAACTCGGCACTAGAAATTGTGGCTGCTCCATCCCTGGAGGTTTTGAAGAGGAGTTCAGATAGTCACTTATCTTAAATGTTCTAGGTTCTCCTGCTTGAGCAGGGGGCTAGACTAGAAGACTTCCAATGCCCCTTCCAGCTCTACGCTGATTGGTTGATCTTCTGGCTACCACAGAAAGCACTGCATCCTTCAGGCTGGAATTGCAGCACAGGTTGAGGGAGATGGGAATTGGGCGCTTTTTTTTTTTTTTTTTGATCAGCATTTGTAAAGGTCAAATGGCTCGCTCATTGATCAGCCAATTTTGTGGAAAGGGCACCCAAGCTGGTTTCTGCCCGGCATCATCAGAGCAGCCTCCATGCTTCCAAGAAGATGGCATGTGCCTGCCAGTCTGGTCTGTGTTGCCACTGATAACAAGCATCTTCAAAGGAAAGTGAGAGAAAGGGCCTTTTGTATCAGAACTGTAAAAATGCGCTAGCAATTTGGCTGCTGCTTCTAATCCTCTGCTGCATTCAAGAGTCGCAGTGAACAAAGAAAAGGAACTCAAGCGAGGACTTTGTTGATTCCCAGTTGTTGTTGTTGTTGTTGTTGTTGTTTTTATCTGAGCAATGACAAAACATATGCTGACATCAAGGATGGACCACAGAAGAGTTTGGTCCTTCCTTTGATGCTTTTCAGATTGTTCCTTCTGCTTGTGCCCCGCAGAAGCTTGCGGAAGGATAATGCAAGTACTCTGTGCTTTGGAGCTGAAGGAGGGCTCTGAAGTTGCCCAGCCTGCCTTCTGGTTAGCAGCAGCAATTAACTCTGAAGGATTCGGCCCCCTCCCACCCAAAGCAGGCCACCAGCATCCAGCAGAAAGGGCTTGCTTCTCAGATGCATCTTCAAGGAAAGATGCTTCTCCTCCTTATTGTTTTTCTAATGAATGCCTGTTGGAAATAGGGGTGGCCACAGCCATTTCCAGTAAGAACTTGGCTTATGCCAAGTCAAGAAATGAATTGAACTATCTCAGGGCAGCCTAAGTGGGCTTCTGGCCTTCTCTGAAAGGGTTCCCATTAACCTGTTGCCTGGGGGTGTAAAATAGATTTACCCCAATGGCTCCAGGGTCAGTGCGCCTTTTCATCCTTGCTTCTCCTAGATTTAATCCCTTTGTTTTTATGTGATGTATTAAT
The DNA here is from genome assembly GCF_049901735.1 of Notechis scutatus. Lineage (NCBI taxonomy): Eukaryota > Metazoa > Chordata > Lepidosauria > Squamata > Elapidae > Notechis > Notechis scutatus. The sequence goes on from NC_142017.1 coordinate 21,847,909, forward strand.
GCACCTTTTAGATTTTTATCTGTTTTTACATGCTATTGTTGTGCACCACCCAATGTCCCCTTTGGGGGGAGATAGCTGGCTATATAAAACAGACAGACAGACAGACTTTGTAAGCTGACAAAATGGATTGGGTTCACACAACATGCTAAACCACAAAAGGATCCAGATCCAACCCAGATTAAAAACTCCATCAAAGGTTAGTGTGTTTTCCAGATGCAACCACGATTTCTTTAATCAATTAGTTGAGGACGTTCTTTCTATCAGCACTCAACCAGCCCTACATATTTCTCCCCATTCAACTTCATGTACGTAAACAAATTATTTAGGAATCCTTCCTTGTTTAATTGGCATTTCTGAGTTTTCAGTAGGAACAGTACTTGTGTAAAACAAGATGTAAGTATTTTAAAAATTAGAAGACCATGGAGAATTCCCATGTATCTGCAAAGAAATTTTAATAACTAGTGGGGAGGTGAAGAGGGGCGGGGTCCATATAGGAAATGGGAAGAGAGACAGATAACCAAGGAAGAGTCCAGACAGGGGAGTAAAGAATTATAAAGAAGGTATCACAGAGGCAAAAATTTGGAAGGAGATGAGGCTGGGGGAAAAAATCAAGGGAATTTCTGCTTAGTGAAGATAGCATAATCCCAGTGTCTAAACCAGTGCTTCTCAAACTTGGCAAATTTAACTCTTACACTCCAAAAACATATGGACTACACAACCTGATCAGGGCAAAGCAATTGACACAATTTACATAGACTTTTATAAAGCCTTTGATTCAGTGGTGCACGACAAACTACTCCTAAAACTAAAATCTTATGGTATCTCTGGACACCTGCATAACTGGATAGAAGCATTCCTGTCAAACAGACAACAAATGGTCAAAATTGGGATGGTCCTATCAAATTCTGAAATTTTAGACTTGAAATTTTAGACCTAGACAACCTAGAACTACACCACCTTTGGTTCGATCTAAGTATAGTACATAAAATTATATATTACAATGTCCTACCTGCAAATGAATACTTCAGCTTCAATCATAACAATACAAGAGCACACAATAGATACAAGCTCAAGGTAAACCACACCAAACTTGATTGTAGGAAATACCACTTCAGCAACAGAGTGGTCAATGTCTGGAATACTCTACTTGACTCTGGTTTCTTCACCAAACCCCCAAAACTTTAACCTTAGACTGTCTACAATTGACCTCACCCCTTTCCTAAGAGGTCTGTAGCAGAGGTGCTATTCGACCGGTTTGCACCTATTCGGGTGAACCAGTAGCGGTTATTTGGCATGGGTCGCCGAACCGGTGGCAATCCCTGGCTGGCCCCAATCTGGTCGCCCGGTCGGTCACTTGCGATCGCTCTCCCAGCTTTCCGTTCTCCACGTCCTCTTTCTCCCCGGGGAAAAGGAAGAAAGGCATGGACGCTGCAAGTATCACTTTCCCCTTGTGAGTTAAAGTGTCGGGAGTGAGAAGGAGTGCGGTCTGACAGAGGGGGTGGGGGTGAATCGAGCCTTGGAGCACTTTTGCAACGTAAAAGAAATGCATTTTGGAAGAAATGCATTTTTAAAAAAACTTCTCCAAGGGGTCCCCATGGACGCTGCAAGTATCGCTTTCCCCTTGTGAGTTAAAGTGTTGGGAGTGAGAAAGAGTGCGGTCTGACAGAGGGGGTGCGGGAATCCACTCAAGCCTTGGAGAAATTTAAAGGATCTGCTTCCAAAATGCTTGTCTGTTAAGTGCTGTGTGTGTGAGAGAGTGAGTGTGTGTGTGTGTGTGAGTGTGAGTGTGTGTGTGTGTGAAAGAAAGAGAAAGAAAGAAGAAAGAAGAAAGAAAGAAAGAAAGAAAGAAAGAAAGAAAGAAAGAAAGAAAGAAAGAAAGAAAGAAAGAAAGAAAGAGGAAGGTAGAGAAAGAAAGAAAAAAAATAGGAAGAGAGAGAGAGAGATAAAACTCTGCTATTATTTTTAATTGTTCCATTATTTATCATGTGTTCATATTTTACACTGTCCCTACACCTAGAGTGATTTTTCTGCCTTTCTTTTGCCCAGGGCCACCATATATTTTTCAGGGTTCACATGCATTCAATGTCAATAGTCCAGAGCATAAAATACACATGTGTTTAACAAGAGTTGAAAGGGACCTTGGAGGTCTTCTAGTCCAACCCCCAGCTCAGGCAAGAAAACTGAGGGTGACAAACTCTGAGTAGAAATCCTGGGAAAGGTGTCAGAATAATACTTAGAAGGGACCTTGGGGTGAACCCTATACCATTTCAGAGAAATGGCTGTCCAGTCTTTTCTTAAAAACTTCCAGTGATTGAGCACCCAGAACTTCTGGAGACAGGCAGTTCCACTGGTTAATTGCTTTCACTGTCAGAAAGTTTCTCCTTAGTTTTAGGTTGCTTCTCTCTTTGTTCGGTTTCCATCCATTGCTTCTTGTTTGCCTCCTGGTGCTTTGGAAAATACATCCCCCCCAATTTCTTTGTGGCAGCCCCTTAAAAGCCTGTTGCCTATCACACTCTTGAGTAAAGCATGTGAGCCATTTCCTCCTTTCAGTGGTCCATGAAAGTACATCTATAGTATGCAAATAATAAAGTCAAAAAAAGCTGAACAACATTTTTACAGAACTATAGATAAGTTGAGGCTGGGTGACAAGGAATGGCTGGGAGGGGAGGGGCCAGGTGAGGCACCCCTTGATGTGGGTGACATTGAGTTGGCCACACCTACCCAGTCACATGACCACAAGCCACACCCACCAAATAAGCCACACCCACAGAACCGGTAGTAAAAAAAATTGAATTCCACCACTGGTCTGTAGGGGGCATGCGTAAGCGCACCAACGTGCCTACTGTCCCTGTCCTATTTCTTTTTTTCCCTTATTCGTATCCATTTCATGTATTCATAACCATGTTTATACTTATACCTGTTATCTAACAATCACTTGACCAAAAAAAAAAATTCCCCATCCAGCAAAAAGTGGAATTACAGAATTCCTCTTTCGGCTCTGTATTTTCTAGTGCGTTGTCAAGCAAATTAGTGAAGCTTGAGACAGGTAGAAACATGTATGTGTGGAGAGAGAGAGGGAGAACAGTTGAGTCCTTATATGCAGGCATTACCTTTTGGGAAGCCCTGGAGAAAGTATGAACTGAGCAGAAGATTATAGTGCAGAGGGATTTTGCTCTTGAAAACAATGCAGTGATTACTCCAGAAATCCAGGTGGCTTTGTCAAGAGCAAAGTTTGCCAGGACAGATTTATCAGATTATTTGATAGGATTAAGGAAATGCTGGAAATATCCCTAATTCTATTTTGATAGCAAAATATTTCATACTTGGTTGACAAATAACAGAATAAAAGAGTTGGAAGGGACCTGGGGGGGGGTCTTATAGTCCAATCCCCAAATGATGAAGCAGAGCATTCTGGACAAATAGCTGTCCAGTCCCTTCTTCAAAACCTCCAGTGATGGAGCAGCACCCCCAACTTCTGGAGACAGGCAGTTCCACTGGTTAATTGTCCTCACCGCTAGGAAATTTCTCCTTAGTTCCAGGTTGCTTCTTGTCTTTCCTTCTGGCGCTTTGGCGAATAGGTCGACTCCTGTGTGGCAGCCCTTCAAATATTGGAACGCTGCTATTGTGTCACCCCGTGGTGGGATTCAAAAAACTTTACTTCCGGTTCTGCGGGCGTGGCTTGGTGGGCGTGGCAGGGGAAGGATATACTGCAAAATCCGCATTCCCTCCCCACCCCACTGACCTGCTTTCCAGCTCCGTTCTCCTGTGCAGGGCAACCAAAGAAAACCCAGCCGATCAGCTGTGAGTGTGGCTTGATGGGCGTGGCATTCTGTGGACATGGCTTGGTGGACATGGCGTGGTTTGGTGGGTGTGGCTTGGTGGGTGTGGCAGGGAAGGATATACTGCAAAATCCCCTTCCCTCCCTATCTCACTAACCTGCATTCCAGCTCCGTTCTCTCCTGTGCAGGGCAACCAAAGAAGACCCAGCCAATCAGCTGGGACTTGATGGGAGGCAGAGAAGAGATGGGGTTGGTGGGGCCAGTCAGAGGCGGTATTGGCCCGATCTCCGAACTACTCAAAATTTCTGCTACTGGTTCTCCAGAACCTGTCAGAACCTGCTGAATACCATCTCTGGTGTCACCCCGAAGTCCTTCTTTCCTGAAGATCAAAGTTTGCAAGGGGTCAAATGCTGGAGAGGAAAGTAGTTAAGTGGGAACATGACAATTAAGTAGTGAATACATAATTAAGCTTGACACCTGGCAGTCCTTGGCACTACCGCGTTTCACTGGAGAAAGGGACCCATGCTGGAAGGACATAGGGATTAATCCTGGCCCTTTCATCTTTTTTTGTTAATGGCGAGGAGGAAGAGATGGAGGAAATACTTAACCAGACTAAGCCATGGTACAAAATTGGGTGAGGGGCTAGAAGGCCTTCTGTTAGGGGTGCCTCCGTCCAATCCCTAGGAAATAAAAACCCTTGGCTTCATAGATTTAGAGGAAAAAGTACTTTTACTAGGAAAGAACTGGATGCAATATAAGTCAGGCAAGAGCTGAGATAAAAGCGTGCAAAGTAGAGGTGGGATTCAGCCGGTTCTGACAGGTTCTGGAGAACCAGTAGCAGAAATTTTGAGAGGTTCGGAGAACCAGCCAATCCCACCTCTGACTGGCCCCACCATCTCTTCTCTGCCTCCCATCGAGTCCCAGCTGATCGGCTGCGTCTTCTTTTGTTGCCCTGCACAGGAGAATGGAGCTGGAAAGCAGGTGAATGGGGTGGGGAGGGAATGAGGATTTTACGGTAGCCTTCCCCTACAACGCCCACCAAGCCACTCCCAACAGAACCAGTAGTTTAAAAAAAATTGAATCCCACCACTGGCGCAAAGCCCCAAATTGAGACAAACCCTAGAGGCCAACCCCCTTGTAGTATTTATTTTATTTATTTATTTATTTGATTTGCCAATTGTTTACAAGATAATAAGTATAAGTAGGCAACCAGATAATAAGTATAATAACCAGATAATAAGTATTTACAAGATAATAAGTATAAGTAGGCAACCAGAAGGCTAGGAAATGTTTAGAGAAAGTATTTGGTTTGAGTGTATCACCTCTGGCTGTTGCATACCAAAGCTAGAAGAAATGACCTTGGAGAGTACAAACAAAACTCAGACCGGTAGTTGCAAAGCTGCAAAGAAAGAAAAATTACTGAACCCCCCCCCCTCCCCAATTCCATGGCATCCAGCAGCTAGCTAGCTGACGCCTTAGCAGGGTCCCCTCCATCTCTGTGAGTTTATGTTCAAAGTTCCATCTTGAAGGGTTGGAAGAGAAAACTGAAAATAAGCAATGATATTTAACAGTGGCAAATGCAAACCAGGGAGATTGAAACTAAATTCTTGACCTGGGCCTTTTGAATCTGTGAAAGTGGACGATGGCTTGCAAAACATGAGGAGCTCAGAGGTTGCTCATTCGTCCATCATCAAGAACCTTAACAGGAGAATTAAGAGCATAAAACATAAAATAATGGAGTTGGGAGGGACCTTGGAGATCTTCTAGTCTTGCCCCCTTATCTAGGTGGAGATCTTATACCAGAGGTCTCCAAACATGGCAACTTTAAGACTTGTGGATTTCAACTCCCAAAATTCTCCAGCCAGGTGGCTGGAGAATTCTGGGAGTTGAGGTCCACAAGTCTTAAAGTTGCCAAGTTTGGGGACCCCTGTCCTATACCATTTCAGACAGCGGCTCTCCAGTCTCTTTTTGAAAACTTCCAGTGATGGAGCAAGAAGTACCTATCCTGGCAAATTTGGAAATAAACTGTAGGCTAAAGAGAAAGTCTCCAGGTGCCAACAATACTGTAACTTAACCCCTTTCGGTCAATCAGATTAAAGAAGATTTTGTAAGACTCTCCTATTCTGTTTCCAAAGGCTTGACAAACCCAAAGGACAAATGCAAGATGGAGATTACTTAGTTTGATAATAATATGCGTGATAAAGATCTTAGGACGGGCTGCAAATTGAACAGGAGAACCAAGAATAAAGGATGAAATATTTTGAGGGCTGTCATACCAAAGAAAGTAAAAAAGAGACAAGAGAGTGTTCTGTCTACAGAAGAATCAGGTATAATTTTAGCTTGCAGCAATTGAAGTACAATTTCTAAAGGAAAGGAACTAATCCTTTTATTTTACGTGAATTTGTCACATCCATCGCACATACTGTCTCCTCTTCATAGCCTCAGACTTTAACAAGCATTCAGAGAAATTGAAAGGAATTCAAGGAAACAGTTGTCTGCAGGGTATGGCCAAACAAGCCAAGATAGTGCGGTGGGATCAATTTTCTGTTTTTTATGTGCATCACATATAAAAAAACAAACAAAGAGCCATGATTGCACTATTAAAGCTGCAGTCTTTACCTTTTTGACCACCCCACATAGACATCCAGCTGTTCCATGGACTAGAAATTAAATCCTATAAACAATGTTTGAAGACATTAAATGCGCTTTCCCTTGAGAATAGGAGAACCAAGAATAAAGGATGAAATATTTTGAGGGCTGTCATACCAAAGAAAGTAAAAAAAATCAGTTGTCCGTTGTTCTACAGCACAGAATGCAGAATAATTGGTTTAAGATATAGGAAGGTAAATTCCAATTGCGTTATAAAGGAGGGGAAAGCTTGATAACAATAAAAGCAAAAACTGTAGAGGTGGTGTCCGAAAGATGCTTTTTCAAGAGGCAACTGGATTTGAAGTGATTGTCCACTAGGACCCCAAGATCCCTCTCACGGTTACTGCTATTGAGCCAAGTTTCACCTAATCGGTACCTGTATATTCAGTTTTCTGTGCCTAAGTGTAAAACCTTACTTTTCTCACCATTGAAATTCATTTTGTTCTAGTCTGCTGAGATCCATGTGGATCTTGAACCTATCTTCTGGGGTGTTGGCTATTCCTGCTAGCTTAGTGTCGTCTGAAAATTTTATGAGTTCCCCTTCTATTCCCTCATATGGATGGATGGTTGGATGGATGGATGAGAGAGAGAGAGAGAGAGTAGATGATAGATGGATGGATGGATGGATGGATATTGATACCATAGATAGATAGATAGATAGATAGATAGATAGATAGATAGATAGATAGATAGACAGACAGACAGACAGATGTCATCTAGACTTTAAGTAGTCAGTATCATTATGGGGTGCTGGGTGCTGAATTGATAGGGAAGCTTTCTGGAGCTGTGGTATTCTTGGGCAGTAGCTTTTCCCAGACTCTAACCTCCAGATTTCCTGGACTTTATTTCCCATTAGAAAGAGAGCCCCACTTGCTCACTGCACAAGAGAATAGAGGCCATTAGGACTACATAGAGGTTGACTCATGACTTGCAACTCTTAACAATTCATCTACCATCTCCAGAATTGGCCAATGATTAATAAACAAGGCAGTAAGCCTGCTTTCTTCTAGGCCTTGAAATGAATGTGTTGCTTTCCAAGTAAATAAATGCCCCCAGACTCGTGACTCATCCCCCCAGGGACCAAATGCTGCACTTTCCTTCTTCCTAGCTGCAAATGTGATGGTGATGCATATTGTCTGTCATAGATGGCATTAATAACCTCCTGTTTTTGTATAGAGACAATGGCTGAATCCTTCTACTACCTTCCCTTGAGAACTTGGTCTCGGCCTGTTTTTTTAATTCTACAGAAATCTTCTCCCAATCTCCCCCACCCCGACAGATCTGCTGCTTTCACTGATGCATACATATAGGTGTGAATGTGTGTGTGTGTGAGAGAGAGAGAAAGAGAGAGACTAGAGACTATCTCATCCCATTCAAAAATATTAGTGAGTTTCCTGCCTTTCTAATTTGTTGTGTTTAAGATTCCACCCAAGAGCATGTGTTGTAATTTAATCTTGCACTATAGAATTCATTTTTTATTTTCCATCGTAGCTCCACAAGGGCTCTTGACTGGCAGCTTTCAGGCACTTTTATAAAAACAGAATATTCATCTGGAAGCCCCTCTTGAGGGGAAGGGAAGGGAAAAGAAAGGAAAGGTAGAGGAGAAGAGAGGAAAGGAAAGATAAAGGAAAGGAAAGGTGAGAGGAAAGGAGAGGAAAAGAAAGGAGAAGAAAGGAAAATAAAGGAAAGGAGGAGAGGAGAGGAAAGGAAATCTGTTTGACCTTTTAGTCTCTGCTAGCTGCAGGAATTTAGCCCAGTCCTCATGATTTGTCCCCTTGCCATTAACTCAGTCTTTAATCTTAGAACAAACAACATAGAATCAAAGGGCGGAAGGGACCTTGGAGGTCTTTTAGTCCAATCCCCTACTAAAGCAGGAGACCCTATACCATTCTGGACAAAGGTCCACCCAATTTCTGCATCAGCCTGTGCCTGCTGCTCCAACCAATACACCAGAGTTTCAAGTTACAAACAACCCCTTGAGCAGATAGCAGGAAGAGGTGATGGTGATGACAAAATGTGCACCATACTTTATTTTATTTAGTTAGTTTAGTTTGCCAAGTATGTATGAGAAAACAAGTATAAGTATGAACATAACATATACACATAAGTATAAATGGGTATACATATATACATAATACATGAGTTTAGTTTAGTTTACTTTATTATCATTGCACTTCATACAGTGAAATCAAACACCATCTTCAGTGCACATCATGACCATGAAAATAAACGCAAACACACATCCTTCACATTCCACACATTGAACCAAAAACCCCTGACACTGCACCAATGAGTATGAATAAATGGGAATAGTAGGACAGGGACAGTAGGCACATGGGTGTGCTTATGCATGCCCCCTTTAGGAATGGGATGAGGGTCCACGAGTATATTTATTTAATTTCTGGAGTGGTTTTGGACAGTTTAAGGAGTTAAACGTTTTTTGGTAATAGTGTGGGGGATGTGGGGGGGGGGGGGACAAAAATTTTTTATTTGGTTGATTTTTGTTTGAGGATGGGGGTTTGTGGAAAATTGGGTGGGGAAAAAAAAAGGGGTGGCTGGTGTAGTTTGAGGATGTAACAACAGAGTCAGGGAGTGAGTTCCAGGCATTGACCACTCTGTTGCTGAAGTCGTATTTTCTGCAATTGAGTTTGGAGCGGTTTACTTTGAGTTTGTATCTATTGTTTGCCTGTGCAGTTGAAACTGAAGAAAGACCTCTGGATTCACTCAGTTGTATTAATGTCCGTAATACAGTGTGGATTCCAGGCAGATGAAATGCATTCGACTATTGGTCTAGCGAAGGTTTTGTATTGATTGATTTGATTTGATTTGATTTGTCAATCGCTTACAAGATACAGGTATAAGAACAAATATAGTTTTGAATACATGAGATAGATACTTATAAGGAAAAAAAAAAGAAACAATAGGACAGGGACAGTAGGCACAATTGGTGTGCTTATGTACACCCCCTACAGGCCTCTTAGGAAGGGGGTGAGGTCAATAGTAGACAGTCTAAGGTTAAAGTTTTTGGGGTTTGGGATAGAAACCACAGAGTCAGAGTATTCCAGACATTGACCACTCTGTTGCTGAAGTCGTATTTCCTGCAATCAAGTTTGGTGTAGTTAACCTTGAGTTTGTATCTATTGTTTGCTCTTGTGTTGTTATGATCGAAGATGAAGTATTCATTTGCAGGTAGGACATTGCAGTGTATGATTTTATATACTATATTTAGATCGCACCGAAGGCAGCGTAGTTCTAGGTTTTCTAGGTCTAGAATTTCAAGTCTGGTGGCATAAAATATTCTACAACAAGTAGAGGGGTGGAGAACTCTTCTTGTGAAATATTTCTGGACTTTCTCAATTGTGTTAATATCAGATACGTAATGTGGGTTCCAGACTATGAGCTGTATTCAAGTATAGGTCTAGCAAATGTTTTGTATGCTCCAGTTAGTAGTGTGATATTACCAGAGAAGAAGCTACGTAGGATTAGGTTAACAACTCTTAATGCCTTTTTGGCTATGTAGTTACAGTGGGCTCTAGCACTTAGATCATTAGAGATGAGTACTCCAAGGTCCTTGACAATTCTTGGATCCTCAACAAGGTCTTGACTATTTAGCTTGTATTTTATTTTCTGATTTTTTTTTGCCAATATGTAGGACAGAGCATTTATTTGTTGAGATTTGAGATTGAGTATGCCCTGGTTTGCAGTACAGTGTTACTGGAGAAGATGCTTTGGATTCAAGTACTGACATGAGTGCCCACCACTCGCAGAAACAGAGCTATGCGCATGCCTGAAGCTCACACAGGACCATTTACTCCTCCTCCTCCACTGGTGCACAAAGCCAGAACGATTGGGGGGCACAGCCCTAGAGCATCCCACACTCAAACTCTGGCCCTCAAGTTAAAGTTCATCAGTGCTGCACAGCCTGCTCCCTTTTACAATTGCAATCCATGGACTCCATGAGCACAAAGGAGAGATCGAGTGCCCAAAAAAGGCCATGACCAACAGGGGATCCCTGGTTCTTGCTGGGTCTGGGCGGTAGCTGGAAGGGTCGGATACTGCCCAACAAGGGGCAGCTTTCTTGTGTTGGAGAGAAGCTGGCATCCTGTTATGACCCAGATTTCATGAAATGTAATTAAACACAAACTTATTTTAAAAGCAAAACCTATTTTATTGCAATGCTGGGAATTGCTTTCATTCCCAGCCAGAACTAATCTTAAACAGTTCCTCAAGGTGAGCACACGCCTTTCAGTGCTGTAGAATGCTGCCAAAAAACCCGAAGTATCCAATTAATTATAACAGAAACCAACTGAAGTACCAGAAAAAAACAACCAGAGTTCACAGAGCTTAAGGATGACTCAGAACCGATCGAACTACTTTGCTTCCTGCAAAGGTTTTGTCATTGAGGTCTGACTTTTATCCCTTATGGGAGGGACAATCACCTCCCAGCCTTACTCCCGAGCTGCCCTTTTTGTTTCATCTGCTTTCACCTTCTAGCAGCTCTGCGCACACACACACGCACTGGGAACAGGCTCCCCTGGATCCTCTGCCTCGCTGCTGCCAGACTCCGGAGGCTCCAGAGGCAGCACCCCACTTCCAGATGGTCCTGGCCCCATCTCTGTCCTCTCCAGACTCCCTGACTGGTCCCCTTGCTTCCTCACTGTCCGATTCCGCTGCTGGCAAAGCACACAACCCATCCCCCCTGAAGATGCTGTCTGTGAAGAGTCGGCCAGGCTGGCCTTCGAGAAGCCTCTCTTTCTGCAAAAAGTTAGCATGAAAAGAAGGGTAAAGAAACAAAATGGATTCGACAGCAAACTAGTAATTATGCCAAGTTGTTTTCAAAGCGAGGCCTTTGAGGACAGTCTGCGAGTGGCGCGATTGGTATTATTCATGTGGCTGCATTAATCACACTATTTCTTTCAGAAGTTCCCCCCCCGAGACTCATTTTGTATAATAACCTTTTCCTCCCTGACCTCTTTCTGAATTGTTTCATTTGCCTGTTTTAAACGCTGGGTTTTTCGCATATTAGAGACCCCCCCAAAAAAGGAAGAATCAGCATTTAAGGCCACCCAGAAGGCAAGAGACACAGTAACACTCTCTCAGCTTGCCCCCCCGCATTATAGCGTAACAAGTACAAATTCATGCCACACACCTACCCTTTTTCATCTGCAATAAAATAAAATGGAATTAACATAAAACCAGGAAGTAGGATCCACCAAATGCTTAATTACTTTTCACTTTAAAGGAATTTCTGCAAAATACAGGGGGAAAAGAAAACATAATTCAGGGGAATTCCAGGACTCAGGCTAGGCTGGGGGATCACAATCAGTGGCCAACCACATTGGTGCCAGCAAAACAACTTGGAAGTCACCGTTAAGTGGCGCAGTGGTTAGGGTGCAGTACTGCAGGCTACTTCTGCTGACTGCCAGCTGCCTGCAATTTGGCAGTTCAAATCTCGCCAGGCTCAAGGTTGAGTCAGCCTTCCGTCCTTCCAAGGTGGGTAAATGAGGATCCAGATTGTTGGGGGACTCTGACTCTGTAAACCGCTTGGAGAGGGCTGAAAAGCATTGTGAAGCGGTATATAAGTCTAAGTGCTATTGCTATTGCTTCACAGTGCTTTACAAACCTCTCTAAGCAGTTTACAGAGCCAGCCTCTTGCCCCAACAATCTGGATCCTCATTTTACCCACCTCGGAAGGATGGAAGGCTGAGTCAACCTTGAGCCTGGTAGGATTCGATCTGCCAAATTGCAGGCAGACGGCAGTCAGCAGAAGTCACCTGCAGTACTGCACCCTAACCACTGCACCACCATGGCTCATAAAGCGGTATATAAGTCTTAGTGCTATTAAGTCAGTCTCATCTTGAAGATTTGCCTCCAACATTCTTGTCCTAACGTTGCTGAACTTGAGTGAAATCATCTTCCAGATTCACATGGATAATAAGCAGAAAACCTAATGAGGCTTTTGTGCATAAATGCCAGCATGATAGAGAAAGCATATTGGTAAATCAGTAGTTAAAAGATAAAAGATCATTGATAGAGAATTGCAGAGACCCATTATTTTACATCTTACTGAGATATTTTTTTCCATCTCTTGATTAGAACAGAATAGAATAGAATAGAATAGAATAGAATAGAATAGAATAGAATAGAATAGAATAGAATAGAATAGAATAGAATTCTTTATTGTCCAGGTGTGTTTGGACACACAAGGAATTTGTCTTGGTGCAAATGCTCTCAGTGTACATAAAAAGAAAAGATACATTCGTCAGAGTCAAGAATTATCAGGTACAACACTTAATGATAGTCATAGGGTACAATAAGCAATCAAATCATACTGGAAACAGTCAGTATAGATGGTAGGGCTACAAGCGACAAAGTTACAGTCCTACAGTCATCAGTGGGAGGGGATGGGTGAAAGGAAGGATGGGAGGATTAATAGTAATAGTAGTGCAGACTTTGTAAATAGTTGAACAGGGTTGAGGGAATTATTTGTTTAGCAGAATGATGGCATTTGAGAAAAAGCTGTCCTTGTGTCTAGCTGTTCTGGTGTGCAGGGCTCTATAGCGTCGTTTTGAGGGAAGGCGTTGAAACAGTTTATATCCAGGATGTGAGGGGTCTGTAGATATTTCCAAAGCTCTGTTTTTGACTCGTGAAGGATACAAGTCCTTGATGGAAGGCAGGTTGGTAGTAATTGCTATTTTCTGCAGTCCTAATTATCCTCTGAAGTCTGTGTCTGTCCTGTTGGGTCGCAGAGCCGAACCAGACAGTTATAGAGGTGCAGATGACAGACTCCATCATTCCTCTGTAGAACTGGATCAGCAGCTTTCTTGATTCACAGGGATGGCAATCCATTTCTTATTGCTCATGCCCTCCTGCAGAAGGGTACTTCTGGGAGGAGAAATTTCCTCATAGTGAGGACAATTAATCAGTGGAAGGGCTTGCCTCTAGAAGTTGTGGGTGCTCCATTAGTGGAGGTTTTTAAGAAGTATAAGGTCTCCTGCTTGAGTGGAGGGTTGGACTAGGAAACTTCCAACATCCCTTCCAACTCTTGTTATTCTGTTTCTGTTTCTACGTTTGAGTTTCTTGCATGGATTTTACAATTGTTTTTCAACAATTTCAGTGTTACTGTCGATTACCAGCAGCCCACAAAGTGACCTGCTTTTGCAGATGTTCTATGTGGGTCATTTTAAATAACAATAAATAGCTGGGGACGATCCCCAAACACCCTGGTTGTGGGCAGCCTCAGGCAGGAAAATGCAGCAAGGGAAAAAGAGGATGGGAATGTTCAGAAAGGTCTCCTTCAGCTCTCCAGATATTTCTGGAAAGGAAGAAGTGACAAATGAAAAGCATAAGCTGTAGGAGGCCACTACAACAATGGAAATTAAATTCCTCACCATTCTTTTTCCAATGACTTCTTATTAATGGCATCCTGTTCCTAAAGCCCCTCAGATGCTTGGAGAACAGCTCAGATCAAGAAGGCTCAAACTAAGCACCCAGCCTTCTCATTTTGCTTTGATGATTTCTCCTGATTTCTCTAATCAGTCTTATATAAGTTAAAGACATCAAGGGCTGAACGAAATTCACACAGCCCTGCATTGTCAAGATCCCCATTTTCACTGAACTCACTTGCAGCTGGATAATTGTACAAAATATGATGTTGGTTGGAGAGGAGGGGTGAGTGGCTAAGAGAGAAAAGCAACTTCAGACCACTGTGATACAAGCATCTGGAGATTCTCCGTCATCCAGGTCATGGTTGTCCCAAAAGTGCTTTTTTCAAGAGGCAACTGAACTTTCTGGTTTTTCTTTGAAGACGTTTCACTTCTCCTCCAAGAAGCTTCTTCAGCTCTGACTGGATGGTGGGGAACGGAAGGGTTTATACTCCTTGAAGAGGAATATAAATATCCAAAAAACCACTTTCCCTATGCTCCAGGAGCATTGAAAGATTTCATTCAGAGATCACAAGTGCCTACTTCTTCTGAACCCTGTAAACCAGGGGTCCCCAACCTTTTTTTTGCCCTGCACCCCTAAAGAAATTTCACTCGAACCTCGCACCCCCTGAAATAAATAATAAATAAAAATGCCAATATCCTATTATTTACCTGGACTTTTCTCGCACCCCTGGAATATCGTCTCGCACCCCAGGGTGCGAAGCACCCCAGGTTGGGAACCCCTGCTGTAAACCATCTGGTCCCAGAGATTTGAAATCTAAAATAGAAAAGTGTTCTCTTACCTTTTTTTTTTTTTTTGCCTATTTTGACCTGTTTTTTTTTTTGTTCTGTCTCCCATGGTGCTGCTTTTGATAGGTTGAACTATCTTTTTATTTTATTATTATTATTTATTTTTAGACAAACATACACAAATAAAATGTAAAAACATAAAGCCATCTTCCAATTACGTACATACAGTGTGTCGGTTGGTTACAATTTTTTGTGCTTCCTCTCTATAATCCTCACTTACAATTATTTGTATATATACTCATATTATCAATCAAATATTTCTAAATACATTATTATCGTTGTTAATCATTCATTTGACTGTACTATTGTTCCTTCATGTTACGCGAGATGTTCCATATTTTTATATTGGTTTATATCATAACAATTCATATTATCATCCTAAATCCATCCAATAATAATACATCTTTATATTATATTCTATATAATTCTATTCTCCTTATATTGTAAAATTCTACATATTTCATTACCTTATTTTATTTTCTAACCATTGATAAAATAGATCCCAAATCTTATAAAATTGTTTATCTTCTGGTTCTCTAATTTCAAATGTCAATTTACTCATTTCAGCACATTCCATTATTTTCTTAATAACTCCCTCCTGTGTTGTATTTTCTCATTTTTCCAATTTTTAGCAAATACAATCCTAGCCGCTGTTAATACATTTACAATCAAATATTTCAATTCCCTACTGTATATTTCAGATAAAATTCCCAATAAAAATATCTCTGGTTTCAAGTCTATGTGTTTCTATGTCATTTTTTCCAACCATGTGTGGATTTTAGTCCAATACAGTAATATGAGCCCGGTGTCTGGTGACATTTCCAACATTTTTCAGATTTGTTCTTGAACATTCTTGCTATTCTTGTCTGGGGGAAATGCCACCTGTAAAACATCTTATACAAGTTTTCTTTATATGCTATTGACATTGTTATTTTAAAATTCTGAGACCACAATTTTTGCCATTTCTCTAAATCAATCCCATATGCAAAAATTTTCTTCCAAGCAGTCATTGTTTCTTTAACTTGTTCTTCTTCTAGCTTAATTTCTAATAAATGTCCACATAGTTTTTTAATCACCTTTTCATCAGTACCTGTCAAAATCTTATCTAAGTCAGTCAGTTTATCATAAAAACCTTCTGTTTTAAAATCTTTATCATATCTAGAGTGCATTTGCACATAAGAAAACCAGTTCATCTTTATACCTTGTTCTTCTAATTGTTGCATAATTTAAGTTCACCCTTTTCATTCAATATTTCATCATATCTAACTGTTTGTTCCTTTTTATATGTTATAGGATAAGAAAATGCTTCAATAGTCGATAACCAGACTGGAATTTTTAAATAGCATTGCTTTTTAGTCTTCTCCCAGTTTAAAAACAAAACCTCACGTATAATGTCTTCTAAAATACCCCTGTGTTTTAGTTCCCTTGTACCATAGGAAGGCATGCCACCCCAACAACAAATCATGTCCTTCTAATGTCAATAATCTAATATTTCTTAGTGTTATCCATTCCTTAACCCACATCAGGTTTGTTGCTTAATAATATAACTCTGTTAGGCAGGCCAAATCCTCCTCTTATTCTGGCATCTTGCAGCAGTTTTAATTTTATTCTCGCTTTCTTTCCCTGCCATATATACTTCAACACAATTTTATTTAGATCTTCAAAGTAATCTTTTCCAAGCCTAATTGGAATTGCCAGAAACAAATATAAAATTCTAGGTAGTATATTCATCTTAATTGTTGATATTCTCCCTATTAGTGATAACTGTAAATTTTCCCATTTTGCCAGATCTGTCGCAATCTGTTGTTTGAGTTTAATATAGTTATTCTCTTTAAGTATACTACATCTTGCTGTCAAATGTATGCCCAAGTACTTAACCTTATTTGTGACCTGGATTTTCAAAACATCCGCCAATTCTTCCTTTTGTCTTACAAACATATCCTTTGTCAAGATCTTCGTTTTATCCTTATTTATTTTCAAACCAGCTACTTTTTTATATGTCTCTATCTTTTCCATCAATTTAAATGCTGTTTCTAATGGATCCTCATAATAAAAACCAGGTCATCTGCAAATGCTTGCAGTTTAAATTCTTCCTTTTTAATTTTCATCCCTTTTATATCTTTTTCTTCTCTAATATATCTATTTAACACTTCCAAGTTTAACACAAACAACCGAGGTGACAGTGGGCAGCCTTGTCTTGTCCCTTTCCTTATATCAATTTAATCTGTCAATTCTCCCTCTATCATTACCTTTGCTGTTTGTTTATGATATATAGCTTCTATGGCTTGAGTAAATTTCTTACCAAAGCCCATCTGCTCCAGCTGTAATAACATGAATCGCCAGTTTCCATTGTCGAAGGCTTTCTGTGCATCTAAAAATATCAAAGCCATTTGTTTTTCAGGATGTGCCTCATAGTATTCCAAAGTGTCCGGAATTATTCTCTTTAATTTGTCTCTTTGGCAGAAACCCATTTTGATCAGGATGAATAAAATTATTCAAATATCTTTTAAGTCTTTCTGCCAATATTGAAGCAAAGATTTTATAGTCTGAGTTTAGCAGGGAAATAGGTCTATAATTCTTAATTTGTTGTGGGTTGGTGTCCTCCTTTGGGACAAGAGTGATATATGCTTCTGACCACAATTTGGGTATCTTCTTCTTTGACATGACTGCATTCATAACTTCTAACAATGGAAGATTCAAGGATTCCTATAATGTCTTATAAAATTCTGCTGGAAGTCTATCCGGACCTGGTGCCTTTCCATTGTTTTGTTTCTTAAGTGCCTCAGTTAACTCCATCATCGTTATGTTACTTTCTAGCATTATTTCAGTCTCTTTACGTATCTGGGGTAGATTGGCATTCTGCAAATATTGTTTAACTCTTTCGTCGTCTATATTATCTTGTTCATACAATTTTCCATAATAGTCTCGTATAATCTTTTTGTTCCCTTTGTTTCCATAGCAAACTTTGCCTTGATCATCTATTAGTTGCAATATTTTTCTTGATTCTCTCTCCTTTCTCAATTTATATGCTAACCATCTACCTGGTTTATCTGCATCTTCAAAATAGTTCTGTTTCACACTCCTAATATTTTGTGCTAATTCTTCTTTTTCCATTAATCCCATTTTGTGTTTAATTGTATCCATTTTTAATTTAATGTCCTTTTTCTGTGGCAGTTTCTGTAAGTCTTTTTCAAGTCTTTTATACTCATCCTCTAATACCTTAGAGGCTTGTCTTTTCATAATATTTCTTTTCCTTGTATAGTCTATTATCAAGCCTCTGGCATAAGCCTTCATTGTGTCCCATAGATTCTGCATTCTTTGAAAAAAAAAGCAAATTCTTTCTCTATTTTCTGTATAAAGTCTTTTTCTTTTAATATGGTATTATTTAAAGTCCATCTGGATCTTCTCCTTTCTCCTTTCCATTTAATTGTCATTGGATTATGATCTGCCCAGGTACTTGTTTCTATGTCAATTTCTTGTATATTAGAAATCAATTCCGTTGACATCCATATCATATCTATTCTAGACCATGATGAGTGTCTGTTTGAATAAAAAGTGTATTGTTTAGTTTTAGCATTTCTTTCTCTCCATGCATCTTTTAAATTTATTTCATCTGTCATTTTGAAACAGGATTTAGGGAAAGTCTACTTTGCTTTGTTGCTTTCTGTGTTGTATAGTCTAGCTCAGGGGTGTCAAACACAAGGCCCGCAGGCCAAATCCGGCCCGCCAGACCTCGTCTGATGGCCCACGGTGCCGCCGCCAGCCTTGCAGCCTCCCCCTTTTTTTTTTCAATGAATTTACTCCATGCCTGCACGGAGTAAATTCATTTTAAAAATGGCTCAAGTTAAAAAAAAAAATTTACTTACCTTCCGGGACCTGGCCCGACTTCTTCCTGCCCCGCACTGCTCCCTGGGTGTCGGACGTGACGTCATCACGTGACGTCCGCCCGACATCTCCAGGGATCAAAGGAGCAGCGCGGACGCCGCGGAGAGGAGCAAGAAGAAAGAAGTAAAAGAAAGAAAGAAGTAAAAGGTAAGTAAAGTAAATGGAGGGGCAGATGGCTGGGCACTATAAAAGGGGCAGTCCAACAGCAGCCTGAAAGCGAAGTTCCAGGATGCGACAGTCGACGACTTTTACCGTCTCCTCCCCCTGCTTTGATGCCACAGCTCCGACTTCAAGCTGCACGTGTTCTGTCCATGTTTGGGAGCACTTATCTATGTGAACAGATGTTTTCAGTCATGAATCTGAACAAGACCAAGCTCAGATCACGCATCACTGATGATAACCTCCATGCTGTTTTGCGGATTGCTACAGCACAAGACCTAACGCCAAACATCGATGGACTGACCTTAGGAAAACGATGTCAGCCATCTAGTCAGTAAAGTTAAAAAAAAGGTAATGCCTTGTGTTTTCCATATGTTTAATAAACAGTGTTTGGCAATATTTGTATGTTTAAAAAAAAATTAATGTTTGTTACCAAAAACATTTTTCAATACATTGTACAATAATTGTACATTTGAATATCTACTTGTCATTATTCTGACTATGTTTCTGCTTTCAGAGCTAGTTATTACTTACATTATTACAAAAAACAGTAATAATTGAATGCAGTGACATTAATTTATGATAATAAAGAGTGGACACATAGACCTACAGATACAACCGGCCCTTTGATGGGGACCAAACTGCTGATGCGGCCCCCGATGAATTTGAGTTTGACACCCCTGGTCTAGCTTATCATCTATTCCATTGAAATCTCCCATCATGCAAATATTAACATAATCCAATTCAATTATTTCCATATGTAGTTTTCTAAAGGAACTATCTTTTGTTTTTGTGTGACAACAGATGCAAAGAAAGAATTAAGCAGTTCCGTTTTCTCCCTGCTGTCCTTCACTATCTTGCCTTCTTCTTCCATTAGTGGACCGATCATTTTGTTGACTTTATTTCCATTCTTTCCATACTGATAGATAGGGGTAGAGGGAGAGGGAGGGAGAGAGTATCAGTGAGAAGGGGGAATGGAATGGTGCATTAGCCCTGGAGAGCAAAGCTCCTTGAAGCCCTTCATAGGAGATTAGAATCTATTGCAATATGTTGCTCTATTTCTCTCTTGTCATGTTTGTTATGCTTGGCAAGAAATTAAGTAGCGCAGTCATACTGTGCATCTACAGGTGGCATATAACAGTAAATGTAGTTGATACATAATTTACAGTATGATAAACAGTGGAAAAAATCAAAAATTTAAACCAGATAAGCTAGTGGCCATGAATAGTGGAAGTGAAAAACGTGCCTACATTGAAAATAAGCTTGGTGGATTCCTTATTTCTAGGGAAGAATATGCTTCGTTGTTGTATCTTTGGCTGGATGAAGGATACAGACCTTCTGCTGGGAAGGCGGAAGTTCCATCTTACTCTGGCCATGGCTTCTTAAACCCAATTGTATCAGGAGCTGAAAAGGCTGGGCTTTTTATACAAGTTACACTAAAGTGGAACAAGGCTGAAAGTTTAATTCTCTGTAGTGAACCAAACCATTTCTTTAAGATCAGTGAATTTTCTAGAAATGTATTGCATTTCCTCCCCTGTTGCTTTTGGTCCCAGTCTCAACCCTTCACTAAGAATTATGGGTAATAGAGAGGATGTTATTTCCCAACTATCCCTGATCATGTGCTCATAGGTGGACATGAGTTGAGCAAGATGTCAATCCCGAAATTGACATATGCGTATCCATTTTATTTAGCCTTATTATATATTCCTTTTCCTTTCTTTCTCTTTGCTGGTCATGGGGGGAAGAGTTTCAGACTTGCCACATTCCTAAGGTGGGAGGAGTGGAGATAGAGAGAGTTGTTTAGGCTAGGTGGTTCTCCTTCCTGTGAGAAGCTGACTCTGCTGAGACCTTAATAAATTGGATCAAAAGACAAAAAATTCAATACATCAGTAACAACACCAAATGTCGCTTATATAATGAGAAAGATGAAGCAATGGATCACCTTATCAGAGGCTGCAGCAAAATCTCACAGACTGATTATCTACAACATTATGATTGAGTTGCCAAAATTATACATTGGAAGCTTTGCCAGAAGTTTGGGTTTGAATGCAGGAAAAATTACTGGGAACACCAAATTGACAAAGTTCTTGAAAATGAGCAAGTCAAAATCCTGTGGGACTTTGTGGGATTGAAAGAAACAAGACATACGGCCCACAACATGCTTGTGTAAAAGAAACAAAGCCTGATTCGTTGATATTGCAATACCAGGTGATGCACAAATTAAAGAGTAAAAGCTAGGGGGAAAATATCATTATTTGCAAATTGAAGTTGAGTGATTGAGGAGGAAAAGAACCCAATAGTAATAGGAACCCTTGGAGCAATACCCAAAGGGTTGCCTAGATACAAGGGAAATTTTGAACTTATTAGTTCTGAATATCCCGACTTTGCAAAAAGCACCCTAACACAGAACTGCCTATATGATCAGACGCCCCCTTAAGAGCTCTTTGGTCCTTCTTTAGGGCTTGGACTGTTAAATTTTTACCAGTCCCAGACTGAATCCAATTGAAGATTAAATCAATAATAATAATAATAATAATAATAATAATAATAATAATAATAATAATAATAATAAGAAGAAGAAGAAGAAGAAGAAGAAGAAGAAGAAGAAGAAGAAGAAGAAGAAGAAGTGATTTGTGATACGAAACGCAGCATAGTTATTCGTTTGTTGTGTACACTGTAGTTTTTTGTGAATAATTAATAATAATAATGATAATGATGATGATAATGATAATAATATCCCAATCCCAAAACATCTGAAGCACCACTTGAATACCATTGTCATTGACAAAAACATCATCGGTCAATTGCAAAAGGCAGTTTTACTTGGAACAGCTTACATCCTGTGACGATACCTCTATCAAACATCCACATCTGCCTATCGCAGGTCTTTGGGAAGGACTCAATAGGCGGACAAAAATGCCAAATCCAGTCTGAACATCTGGCTGACTGTGTGAAGAACCATAATTTATTAAATCTGTATGCTGCCTGATTCTCAGTGATGCTGGACAGCTCACAACAATGAAAAAAAGTTACAATAAAATATAAAAAAAAAGAAAAATCAAAGATGGCACGTGTGATGGCATGGGCATTCTCCCTCTCTCTTACTAAAGTCCTGGGTGAAAATACGCCCATTGAACCTGGTGCTACTCACCCAGGGGTGGTATTCTACCGGTTTGGACTGGTTCAACCGAACCGGTAGCTCCCAAGATCATCTGGGGGTGAACCAGTTCACTCTGACAGTCAGCTGCTGGGCCTCCCCGCGTGCCCCAGCTCCGTACTGTCCTCTATTTCCTGCTTTTGATGCTCACTGCATCATGTGGCACAGCAGATCGCCACATGTCAGCTGTAGAAGAGACAGGGGGAGTGCAGGAGAAGGTCAGTAGGAACGCCTCTGCACAGGCACAAAGCGCGCATTCCCCCCCGCACGTGTAAAGCACATGTACACACGCAAAGCATGTCCACCAAGCCACACCCACCAAACCAGTGGTAAACCAATTTGAATCCCACCCCGGTACTCACCCCAAGTGAATGAATCAGGATTATTGCAAAGAGAGTTCCCTTTATGTGAAGAAGTCTTTCTTTCCCAATTTTTTATTGTTTTGTCCTATCTGCAAAATGCAGGGGTCTCCGGGCCGGCTGGAAGGGCATCCAGACCCAGCCTCGATCCCTGCTAATGAAGGAAAGGATGCACATTCATTCCAGAGATGACTTTTCCCAAGGAAGGAGGGCTAGATAGAAATGTGGAGAAAAAAAAAATTCCCACCGTTTGCAAGATTGCTGGCTTTTTGTTCTGTGGATTCAGGATGAAAATAGCAGTGGCCTAAATTGTGCCATTCACTTGTGCCCGAAAGGATGACAAAACGCCTGAATGGATGACCGAGATGTTTCTCCCAAAAGGGGGAGAAGCTCCTCTGATTCTAGGGTTTTATAAAAGACATTGGCATATTCATGCAGCTTTTCACCAACCCATTTCTCTTCTTTATTGACGGCTCTATCAATAGGTCCATGTAGAATTGTAGCGATCCTACTTGGCTAAAAATAGTTCGTGGCAATTATTCTGATCCTGGAGCACTGAAAGCTGGCTGGCTGCCCCTGTGCATGCAAAGTAGGAAACGTAAAAGATCCGGACTTTCTGAGTGGTTGGATAGCTAAGATGGCACCTCCATCCCCAGCAGGTGGCAAGTTCTCCCCAGCACAATGAGATTCCACCGGCTCCAAATAAGTGGTTGGTTAATCACGTTCACCGTTCATGTTGCTAGTAAAGTGTATGAAAGGACACTTAACTAAAGGCAAGGGGTTACAGGGTGGCAAAGCCGGATCTGAGCTTTCATGCCCAAAGCATCTGGTTAACTTCTCCCTTCTCCCCATCTGTCCCCCGGATATCTTCCCCTTGTCCAATTACATTCAAACAAAGTCTCTGGCTTGGTGGGCTGTATGGCATAGCAATAGCACTTAAACGTATACTTATATACCGCTTCATAGTGCTTTACAGCCCTCTCTTTACAGAGTCAGCATATTGCCCCCAATACTGCATTCTAACAGGAAGGAAGGAAGGAAGGAAGGAAGGAAGGAAGGAAGGAAGGAAGGAAGGAAGGAAGGAAAATAGCAATAGCACTTAGACTTATATACCGCTTTATAGTGCTTTATAGCCTGGGGTGGTATTCTGCTGGTTCTGTCCGGCTCTGTAGAACCTATAGCTCTGAAGAGCAGCAGACATAGAACCGGTTCTATGTCTGCTGCTGTTTTGGCCCACCCGCCCGCCTGGGCACTTACCTGACCTTTATTTCCTGCTTTTTCCACCCCAGCTGCCGTGCGAGGCACAGCTGTGGTTGAAAAAGCAGGAAAAAAGTGCTTTTTCAAATGCTGCTTCCCTGCACGCAGCGCTGCTCAGCTGTCCAGGCAGGAAGCTGATGAAGATTTACATGCGCGCGCAGCATGCAGGGAAGCACATCGTAAATCACCGAACCGGTAGTTAACCCTGTCGGATCCCACCCCTGTTTACAGTCCTCTCTTTACAGAATCAGCATATTGCCTCAATACTGCATTCTAATCACAACTTGAGATTTTGTCCAAGACTATTTTGACTGCAGCTCATCTTTACAATTAATGTGCTACAAAAGGGTGCTGACCTTTACAACTATACCTGACAAAACCCACATGAACCAATCTTTAGGTTTTACTGCATTGCTTTTGTGTTTTTCCTCTTAACTCTTGTAATTAAAGAAGTGGTTTTGGACTGATGGAATTGGAAAAGTTCCTGCCTTGAAAGTTTTAATCTGTCAACTTTACATGCCAGGGCACTTGGAAGACTGTCATATTTTTTCTCTCTGGCATATTTTAGCCTTATTTCATCAGCACCTTTGTACATGGTTAGGAAATGAAAACATGGCAGGTCTATTAGGATGCCCAATAAACACAATCATACCAATCCTTCAAACAATACAGGAAGCTGTAAGGAACATTGAATTATGCCTGGAATATTAAATGCTTAAAAGGACAAACACAGCAATGTCCAAGGGAAAATGGGAGGCCTGCTTGTTTGAACGCCTGGTGAGCAGAAATAGAGCAAAAAGAAGGAAATGAAGAAGTAGTAAGTGGCAATGATTCCTCCAAACTAGGGGTCTCCAACTTTGGCAGCTTTAAGACTTGTGGACTTCAACTCCCAGGGAGTTGAAGTCCACAAGTCTTAAAGCTGGCTGAGGAATTCTGGGAGTTGAAGTCCATAAGTCTTAAAGTTGCCAAGGTTGGAGACCTCTGCTCCAGATGCTTCCCCAGATGCCTCTCTGGACGAGGATGAACCAGGCACATCAGGAGAGGAGTTGGTCAATGGTTCCAAGACAGGGGCTGCAAGTCCAAGTTGGGAGGAGTGGTTGATGGGTGAGAAACTGGCTGAGCAGCTGGCTGAGAGGGATTTGGCCCAAGCACAGCTGCAGCAGGACACCCTGAGGCTTCAGCCGGGAAAGCATGTAGCCAATCAGTGATGAGGAAGAGGAACTGCCTTCTGCATCTGAGCTGAGAACACGTAGGGCAGAGAAAAGGCAGGAGCACAGAAGGTCAGCCGGATTACTTATGAGGAGGCAGCACTGTCTATTTAGCACAGCAGATGGATGGAGTTGATGCTGGAACAGCTTATTTGTTTGCTTGCTGTGTGTTTTCAGGTGGTTGTGATTCTTGCCTTGCTTTGGATTGACACCGTGCCTTGACTTTGGATCATGCCTTGGGAACTCTGGGCTTTTCCTGCCTTGTGAATCCTCTTGTGTTGTGGATTTAATTTTGTCTGGTGGGTTTATCTTGTTTGGGAAACTTTCAAGTGCCCTGTGGACTCATTGGCCATTGCTCTGTGAAGTAGCAGAGGTCTGCTTGTGGCTGGACTTAATTGGGGGACAGTTCTGGGTTTTTAGTGAAGGAAATTGCTGGGGAATATTAATAAACCCACTGTATGTATGCGTGAACAGCACAACACACCGATTGATAGGAAAACATTGGCTACCTATTAAGGCTCATCAGCAAAAGTACTGATATTCCTTGAAAAAAAGTTTGTACATGCCCAGTCACACACATAGAACACAGGCAGCACACAAGAATGAGGCATGTCTCTTTCTTTGAAGCGTTTAGTGTAGTTTCTCAACCATGACAATTTGAAGAGATGTGGACTTTCAGCCTGCAGAGGCTGCAGAGGCTTCCCTTGAGCCTTGGGAGAGTGAAAACGGCCTCAAACTGGCCCAGGCAGGTAAGGGGGCAGGGCGGGGGTGTTGCGCGCGTATGCGGAGGGGGGCAGGGCACATTGCATTGTGGGTGCCAGCACACCACAACAAAAGGGTTCGCCATCACTGATTAGGCTGAACAGCTGCTCCAGATGAAACAGAAGGCGTACCCATTTGACCAGCAATGGCCAAATCTATATAGCCAGAGTTTCGGGACTGCAGTATGCATGTTTGTGTGCATATTTACATGTCCCGCCACTTTAATATGGGGTCGTATTAAAGATCATGGATCTTTAAATTATTCTATAAGGGTAGTTTGGAAGGAGGGATCTCGACTTAATGCTGAAGTTTAACATTTGTATGTTAAGAAATCAAAGAAAAAGTTGCATTCGAAAGTTTTGTCTTAAAAAAGTTTTTAAAGAAAGTTTAGAACTTAAAGAAAGGTGAAAAAAGTGTTATTGTTCCCCCCCCCCCCCATTTAAAAAAAATACAGTTAATCTTGTTAATAAAACTGGTGACAATTGACAAAGATTATTAGGTGCAAATAGAAAAACATGCTATGTCCGTAGCAAGGAAGATAAAGCAGGAATGGTTAAAGTGATGGTTTTATTCAAAGCGGAAAATATATTTAAACATTTTTCACTTGGATATCACTTCTGGATTTTGTGCTTGTGATGAAAAAAAAAACTTTGACTTTAGTTTTGTTGATTAGAAAGATTTGTCGTTATAGAAATGGCTAGTTATATATTAATGTGTAAAAGCACAAAACTGAGGCTGGAGTGTTTTTATCTTGTACTGTGCTCAGAAGAGTCAGAAGTTCACACCCTTTTTTTCTCCTTTCCCCCACTTCTATCTCACACTTTCTTTCTCCCACTCCCTTTTCCTTCCCTTAATTTCTTACTTCTATTTTTTTCTTTGTATTTCATATAATGAAACAAATAAAATTTTTGAAAGAGAATAAAAGATCATGGGTCCATGTGGATCCATGCATAATCTGCGAAAGCAAGTTATTGAAAGAACACAGAAAGGAGAATAATAGGGTTGGAAGGGACCTTGGAGGTCTTCTAGTCCAACCCCCCGTTTAGCAGGAGACCCTATACTATTCCAGTCAAATGACTGTCCAGTCTCTTCTTGAAACCTCCAGCAATGGATCACCCACAACCTCTGGAGGTAAACCTAAAAATCGTATTGTACCTTTTTTATTTTTATTGAGTTATAAAGTATTAGAAAATACAAAATGCAAAATAAATAGAAAAGCAGTAGGGGGAAAAGGGGAAAGAGAAGCAAGGAAAAGTAAGGAAAAGGAAAAGGAAAAGGAAAAGAAGCATTAACTTCCGACTCTCTCTGTTACAGTAAAATAAGGCATTAACATCAAATCACAGCTTTTTGCTTTTTTATAATAATATAAACGAGCCATTTCTGTAAAGATCTATCAGTCTAATCAGTAAAACCCAAAGTCAGAATTTCATTCTTTTCCACATCAAGCACGAAGTTCAGAACCAGTTTCCATGTGGAATCAAAAGTACCTCTGTTCTTTTCTTTAATCAAAGTGGTCAATATTGCCTTTCAGCCAACTCCATCAACTTCTGCAAAAAATTTTTGCTTTATCACAGGTCCACCATAGATGATAAAAAGTCCCCTTTTTGCTTTTACACTTCCAACATTCATTTGACATATGTTTATACATCTTAGGTAACTTATCTGGTGTTAAATACCAACAATACATCATCTTACAGAAATTTGCTCTTAGATTATAATTTAATGTAAATTTTAAACCCTTTGTTCCTTGGGAAGGGGAAAAAATTGCCCACCCAGAAGTACCAGAAGTGGTGAAACAGGCCTGTTTCCGGCTTCCTGAGGGCTTCCAGAGCCCGGGGGAGGCCATTTTCACCCTCCCAGAGGCCCGAGGGAAGCCTCCGGACTCTGGGGAAGGCGAAAAACAGCCCTCCGGGAAGTTCCAGTAGGCCACACCCACCCAGCAACTGGGCAGCAAATAGGGCTGGGATTTTTGAATCCCGCCTCTGACTGGAGCTTATTATTGGAAGTAAACAATGATGACTACAAAGCCACCCTCCTGAAAAATAGTCATCTTCCACCCCCCATGCAGTAGCTCTCTTGCATCTTCTATTAAGTTAGGGACTAATTTTGGAGCAAAGCAACCAAGAGATGCGGTGTTTAAAAATGCATCGTTGGTACCTTTTATGCAAACTTGATGCAGTTCATAACTTATGCTGCTTTTTCTCCATGGAATTTCTCTTACCTTGAGTGTCTGACACATTTTGGAGAGTTGCTTTCTCCTATTCCATTGTCAACAGTTCAGTTCAGCACGAATACAGAATGAGAAAATAATGTTTTTACATAGCTTGAATACAATATGAAAGAAAAGGTGGTCCATTCCCCCAAGTAAAGTTTCTGCCAAAAACCCTCTTGGAATGGGTGGGAATTATGAGATTTCTTCATTCGGATGTTTTCTCTGAACTAGCAGAATTGTCAAAGAGAGAACACACTAAATTCTTGAATGATGTCCTCAAATGGCATAATAAAAGGTGTTTCTCCTCTTGTAAATAACTTCTAATTACAGTATGAAGTATTAGCTGTAAAGTCAGAAACTCTTCCATTGCATAAATACTTGATTGTAGAAAATTATTAAGCAATGTTTCCTACTAGCTGCCAATCAGGGTGATCTTTGAGCCATGGTGGCGCAGTGGTCAGAGCACAGTATTGCAGACTAACTCTGCCTAGAGCCAGGAGTTCGATCCTTACTAACTTAAAGTTGACTCAGCCTTCCATCCTTCTGAGGTTGGTAAAATGAGGACCCAGATTGTTGGGGGGGTGATAGGCTGACTCTGTAAACTGCTTAGAGAGGGCTGCAAAGCACTATGAAGCATGATATAAGCATAAAGGCTATTGGCTATTGCTTTGACCAAAGAGCCTACATGTAGCATGACTACAGAAATAAGGGATATACTGGCAATCTTACTTAGAACTGAGAATAACTTTATTTCGTATACTTTGAATGTATACTACTTGGCATACATTAAAATGAAATTCCCTTCCAGCTCTCAAAGGGTCACCACCTCCAATATACGCTATACAAACCAAAATAAATAAACAAACAAAAAATAAATAAATATGCACATATCCACATATTTTATACGACACAGAAAAACAACCCAGTTTAGCTCGGATGTATACATGTACATGGCAAGAGAAACAAATCTTATGAGTTTACCAGACAGATGGCCTAGGGAACAAAGCTGTTATAGAATCTGGTAATCCAGCTATAGATACTTCGAAACCTCCTCCCAGAGGGGAGCAACAGAAACAGGCCATGGAGTGGGTGTGTGAGGTCTCTAACAGTGTTTTGAGTTGTAAGCACATAGCATTTATAAGGAACATCCTGAATGACAGAAAGCAAGCTTCTTATAATCTTCTCCACTGTCCTTACCACGCTCTGTAGGGACTTTCTATCTGAGGTGCTGTTGCCCCCAAACCAAACAGGGATGGAGTTTGTTAAAATAGTCTCTATCATGCCTCTCTAGAAACTGGCCAGCAAAGGAGAAAGATGACAGTGTCCAAATAAGGGATATAGTCACAGATAAAGAATACACAATGCCTTTATTAAGGACTCACCATTAATATTCACTCCCAGGAGATGAGCTAAAAAATAAATAATATTCTAAGTTCATTTGCTCTGTGCAGAAGGGGTTGCAATTTCTGGGATCCCACTGGAGAGCAGTGGAGTTTTCTGCATCTCTCTGTGACTATCTAGGGCCCACCCTTGCTGCCCAGATAGAAGAACCTTGCAAAAGGGTCGTTTCAACAGGTTACCTATAATCAAACCCAAACGCTCAGCACAGAGAAAGACCACCATTCTAAGCAAATCCCTGCAGGCATCTATCACTTGAAGAAGGTGCCAAAATATTCCATGGAGCCCTCCCCCTTTTGGTGTCTCAAATGTTGTTTCATTTGAATGAAACCATGCTCAAAATGCTTATTAAGCCTGGTCAACCGGGATCTCATGACCAATCATCATCATCATCATTTTTGAATGATTTCATAATCCCTTGCAGGGTACAATCTGGGCAACTGAATGGAACTGAGTGTTTACTGGCCAGATGCCCTTCCTGTCACCGATGCGGAGTAATATTCAGCAGATACAATCTCAACGTGCCCAGAGAGAGAAATATCTGCCTCTACTAGCATCAAAGTCACAGCCTTCAGATTGGGAGGTGAGACCTCCACCTCTAGGGCATGGCATCACTCAAGTTGTATTCTTTTTTCATGACTGCTCTAAATAACTATAGAGCATAAGCTGAGTTCAAGCTTGACTTGCAGAAGGACGTGTCCTCTTTTTTGTGACAGTAGAAGCCAGATGGGAAGAGCTGCACCAAAGAAGTGATAAAATTAAACGAGCTCCTTCAGAGATCAGAGCAAATGCAGCTGGGAGATTTCAAATGCAAAGCGTGTGATCAGACTGTAATCAAGTTGGTGAAAAATCGAGGGGCTCCAGGTACAGGAGAGTATAATTGCACAATGGGCATAGAGTTGTTGCAATTGTCTTGCCTCTTGACTTTTTTGGCCTCCCCTTCAAATGCCCCCATGGTCATCACCTACTAAAGATGGAGAGGAATTGCCATGGGAATTGCCGTGATTGTGAAGAGAGGCAAAGAGGAGGGATCAGCAACAAGAGAAAGCAGATTTCATGCCGGGGTGTTTTTGTCCCATCTCAAGGAGGGGTGGAAAGCCCCTCAGCTAAGTGGAGAAAGAGTCTTAGTTGATCTTCTGGGCACCATCCTCACCTTGCTTTCTCAAGCTTTGAGCTTTGAGCCTCTGATCTTCGCAGCTGTTGCAGCTGAGAAATAGAATTCTACAGATAGTAAAAACAGATGATGTTTGTTTACGTATGCATCTGATAAACAGGCTTAATGAGCAGTGTTACCTTAGAAAGTTCTTCAGGAGGAAAAGACACGTCCTTCAACAGGGAGATAGGTCAGGCATTAATGTTGAGGAAGAGAAATGGAGGGCAAGACTGAAAGCCTGTATCAGAGAAGGACTTGGGGTGAATTAGTTGGACATAGACAGTGGCTAGAAAGGAAAGCAGAGTTCTGGGCTGCATCAGAGCAACATGGTATTAAAGATACCAAGGGGGCCTGAAGGCTAAAACATATAAAGAATGGTGGCTGGAATTGGGTTTGTCTAATTTAATGAAAAGAAGGACTAGAGGTGACATGATAGCACTGGTCCAATATTTGAGGGGCTGCCCCAAAGACGAAGGGGTCAAGCTATTCTCCAAAGCACCTGAAGGCAGGACAAGAAGCAAAGAATGGAAACTAACCAAGGAGAGAAGCAACTTAGAACTAAGGAGAAATTTTCTGGCAGTGAGAACAATTAACCGGTGGAACATCTTGCCTCCAGAAGCTGTGAATGCTCCAACACTGGAAGTTTTTAAGAAGAGATTCGACAACCATTTGTCTGAAATGATAGAAGGTTTCCTGTCTGAGCAGGGGGTTGGACTAGAAGACCTCCAAGGTCCCTTCCAACTCTGTTATTCTGTTAAGATCATGAAATCTCTCTTCGTCTCTTCTCAGCCCTGCTCAGACCACTTTTGGAGTCCTGTGTGTACAGTTTGGGGTGCTACATTTCCAAAACAATATAGATTAGTTAGAACAGATTCAGCAAAAAACAAGAGGGGTGATAACAGGGATTTGGGGTTGTGCCCTAGGAGGATACGCTAAACAAGCTTAGCATGTTCAGTATGAAGGAGAGGAGCAGACAGGTTAGCCACATTTGGGTTCATGAAAGGGTGCCATAAGGAAGAGGGTCAGAAGCTATTTTTCATTATCACAGAAGAAATGATGTGTACAAGTTACAACAATGGGTACCTAGATTCCATTCAAATGCACGGCAAAAATATCCTGGCAGGACGATCTGTACAAAAGGGAAACGACCTACATATAGGAGCCATGGTGCTGCAGTGGTTGGAATGCAGTACTGCAGCTAATTCCACTGCCTGCTGGCTGCCTGCAGTTCCACAGTTCAAATCTCACCAGGCTCAAGGTTGATTCAGCTTTCCATCCTTCCAAAGTGGGTAAAATGAGGACCCAGATGATTGGGGGCAAGAGGCTGACTCCGTAAACCACTTAGACGGGGCTGAAAAGCACTGTGAAGTGGTATATAAGTCAAAGTGCTATTGCATTGCTATCTATCTGGTGGCACAGTGGTTAGACTGCAAGCTAATTCTGCCAATTGCCAGGAGTTCGAATCTCACCAGGTTCCAGGTTGACTCAGCCTTCCATCCTTCCAAAGAGAATAAAACGAGGATCGAGGTTGTTGGGGGCAATATGCTGATTCTGTAAACCGCCCAGAGAGGGCTGTAAAAGCACTGTGAAGCAGTATATAGGTCTGCTATTGCATTGCTATAGAGCAGGATGTCAAACTCAAAGTCCATCGGCTAGATTCAGCCCATGGGTTGCTTAGATCCAGCCCGCAGGGCTGGCCTGTAAACAGTAAAGGACCGGCCCGTGGTGCCTCTGCTAGTGAAAATGGGTGTGGGGGGCGCCTGTGGTCCCAACACTCTATTTTGGCTGGCAGGGCGTTGCAGGAGGCTGTCTGTCCTATCTCCCCCACCCCCCACCCACCCCAAGCCAGCCTGCGGAGGACAATTACAATGCTGATTCGGCCCTCCAAGAAATCCAGTTTGATGACCCTGTTATAGAGGTTGTGTTTTTTCAACTTTGGGGTTTTTAAAGAGAACATTGCATCGTCCTCTCTTGAGGATTGGTTTAATTGGTTTTCCTGCACAATACAGAGCAGTAGATCAGATCATCCTTATACCTCCTTTCAGCTCTATTCAGTTCTATGCTTCTGTGCAGTGGGTTCATGGGAATGCACACATTACTTGTGTTTACGTCCATTTCTGATATAAATACAAGCGCCTACAGTAGTTAAGGGTCGATCCAGCCCTCTTCCTATGGGCCTCCTATTCCTTATAAAAAAAAGGAGAACGTCCTTTTGAGACACTGTGAAAGCTGACTTCGTGGCAAAGGGACAGCGGTAGAGGGATATCTGAAACTTTTTGGGGGTACAAATTTGGAATGACATTATTTTCTTTCTAACTCCCAAACTCAAAACATTCTGTTTGGAGCAAAATGACAATATATTGGATAACAACTACTTGTGAATTAATAATAAAATATACCTATGAAAGATAAGACGTACAGGCTTTTGCGTGAAAGTCTCTTGCACAATTTCTGCAACCTTGCATATTCATCAGGGTATATTAGAAGAAAAACAGTAGGGGCATAGGCTTCCTGTATATATGCTGACCTTATAACTTGCCCATTTGCCTTCTTGAAATAATTCTTACCTCCTTCCACTGTAGGACTGCAGTGGCTCATGAGCTGGGATGACAATTGGCAGGCTCACATTCGAGACCTGATTCCTCTATTGGGGCAGGGTGAGTTCCTATCACATGCTGCAGTTCCTGCCAACTCAGCACTTTGAAAGTAGGTGACTGTGAGTAGATAAATGGGTACCACTTCACGCTTCAGCCCTCCCGACACAAATGTAGCAGTGCTCCTTAAACTGAGCCTTTCTTGCAGTTGCATTTATCTATATCTCTGCTACTGTTCAGGGTATTAATATGAATACAATCTTGCAAGAAGGATGTGGAATTTTTTTTTAACCTGGAAATTACATTTTCCATGTAGGTTCATATCAGCAAATCAAAATATCATGTTATTGTATTCGCTTGATAGAAACCTTGAATGAATTATGTTGTCAGAGAAATACTCCAAGGGGAAACTTCACACTACTTTTTCCCTGGGAAAAGATAAGGCAGTGCAGCTGACTGAAGGTAGATTGGTAGCATGAAGTCAGCAGATAATAATTTCTTGGTTGTGGTGAAAACTGATTTGAGTAGGAGCTTCAACATCAGATGCAACATCTGTGGAGCTTCTCAATCGTCCAGGTCATGGTGGCATATAATTGTAATAAATAAAATGTGTTATTATACGTATTTCATGTTTCCAAAATAGCCCCCTCCCTTAAAGATAAATTATAAGCTAATAGTAACAGAATCTTGGAAGTCTGAATGGGGTTTTCTTTTCCGCCTCCCTTTATATTTGCAAGAATTAGGGGGTCTTGTCCAAAAAATGTTCTCAGGTTAGCATCACCAGCTGCTGTGTCACATCATAAAACTTAGAATTAATACAGTTGGAGCTCAGAGGTCTCCTAGTCAACCTTCTGCTGGAGCAGGAGATCTTATATCATTCTGGACAAATGGCTGTCCAAACTCTTCTTAAAAGCTTCCAGCTTTACAGGAACATTCACAACTTCCGGAGGTAAACTGTTCCACTGATTAATTGTTCTTATTCTCTGGAAATTTCTCCTTTGTTCTAGGTGAGACTTATCTTTAACAAGTTTCCACCTATTATTTCTTGTCCTGCTTTCAGGCATGTTGACAGCCCCTCAAGTACTGGAAGACTGCTATCATATTATTCCCAAGGCCTTTTATTCATTTAGGTTAGGCATTACCTACTTCCCTCAATCATTCATACCTAATGCTCTCAATCGTTCATCATACGGTTTAGCCTCCAGGTCCCATATCATCTTTGCTGCTGTTTTCTGCACTCTTTCTAGGGTCTCATCATCTTTTTTCCCTCAGCCTCTTTGTGGTGACCAGAACTGGAGGCAATATTCCAAGCATATTCTTACGAACACAGAGTATAAAGGACGATCACTTCATGTTATCTTGTAACTATCCCTTTGGGGATGGACTCCAGGATTGCATTGGCTCTTTTGGTTGCTGCAGCACACTCCTGGCTCATACTGAACTGATGGTCCACTAGGACAGAGGCCCCCAATCTTTGGGGCGTGAGGGATCAGTTCCCTGGAGAGCATTTTTTCCATGGACCGGAGAGCGCAGGGTTTTGCGCGCTGCCTGCATCCTGCAGATGGGGCTTCGCTTGTTTGCACAGCCTGGTTTCTGGCCTGCTGCAGCTCCATGGATCAGGGTTGGGGACCTCTGCATTAGGACACCTAGATCTCTCTCACAGTTACTACTGTTTATTTTTAATTTTTATTTATTTGATTTGTCAATCGCTTACAAGATGATAGGTATAAGAATAAATATGAGTAAGAATACAGGAAATAGGTACGAATAAATGGGGACAATAGGACAGGGACGGTAGGCACGATGGTGCGCTTATGCATGCCCCTTACAGACCCCTTAGGAATGGGTATTCTCTCTTTTCCTTCCTTCCTTCCTTCCTTCCTTCCTTCCTTCCTTCCTTCCTTCCTCCTGCTCCCTCCCTTTTTCTCTCCTCCCTCCATTCTTTTCTCTCTCTTTCCTTCCTTCCTTCCTTCCTTCCTTCCTTCCTTCCTTCCTTCCTTCCTTCCTTCCTTCCTTCCTTCCTTCCTTTCTTACTTCCCCTTCCCTATTCTCCTTTCTTCCCCCTTCCTTCCTTCCGTCCTTCCTTCTTTTATATATTTATTTGATTTGTCAATGACTTACAAGATAATAGGTATAAGTATAAGCATGAGTAAGAATACAGGAAATAGATACGAATAAATTGGGACAATAGGACAGGGACGGTAGGCACGATTGTACACTTATGCACACCCCTTACAGACCTCTTAGGAATGGGGTGAGGTCAATAGTGGTTAGTTTGAGGTTAAAGGAGTGGGGATTAGAGGATGTAACAACAGAGTCAGGTAGTGCATTCCAGGCATTGAGCACTCTGTTGCTGAAGTCGTACTTTCTGCAATCGAGTTTGAAGCAATTGAGTTTGTATCTGTTGTGTACTCTTGTATTGTTGCGGTCGAAGCTGAAGTAGTCATTGACTGGTAGGACATTGTAGCAGATAATTTTGTGAACTGTGCTTAAGTCCAACCATAGGCAGCGTAGTTCTAGGTTGTCCAAGCCCAAAATTTCAAGTCTGGTAGTGTAGGATATTGTCTGTTGCGAGCAGAGGAATGGAGGACTCTCCTAGTGAAATACATCTGGACTCGCTCAATTGTATTAATGTCCGATATGCAGTGTGGATTCCAGACAGATGAGCTGTATTCAAAAATTCGTCTAGCAAAGGTTTTGTATGCCCTAGTTAGCCATTCAATATTTCCAGAGGAGAAGCTGCATAAGATTAGGTTTACAACTCTTAATGCCTTTTTGGCAATGCTGTTACAGTGAGCTCTGGACTCTCTCACCAGAGGTGATATTCAGCAGGTTCTGACCTGTTCTGGAGAACCGGTAGTGGGAATTTTGAGTAGTTCAGGGAACCGGCCAATACCACCCCTGACAGGCCCCGCCAACCCCATCTCTTCTCTGCTCCTGAGTCCCAGCTGATCGGCTGGGTCTCCTTTTGTTGCCCTGCACAGGACAACGGAGCTGGAAAGCAGGTTAATGGGGTAGGGAGGGAATCGGATTTTGCAGTATCCTTCCCCTGCCACACCACCAAGCCATGCCCACCAAGCCACGCCCACAGAACCAGTAGTAAAAAAAATTGAATCCCACCACTATCTCTCATGGTTACTACTGTTGAACCAAGTACCACCTATTCTGTACCTATGCATTTGGGTTTTTTTACTGCATAAGTTCAGGGCTTCATTTTTCTCACCATTGAGTTGCATTTTGTTGGATAGGGCCCGGTGTTCAAGTCTGTGAAGATCCTTCTGTGTGTTGAGTCTACCTTCCAAAGTATTGACTGTTTCCCCGCCCCCCCAGCTTGTGACTTCTGTAATTTATTACAACCCGAATGATTTTGTGTGGCTATCCATTGCAAAGCATAAAATGGAAGGCACTTGTCTACACGTTTAGCAGCATCATGCAATGGTAATGGTCAAATCAGAGGCAATTGAACTATGGTATTCTGATTTTAAATTTTAATTTTAATAGGAGTGGCAATAGTACACTTTGATATTTTAGATTTTACAAGATGTTCAGCTCTAAAGCTTTTTTAACATGTGGCAAAATGGAACAGATGAACTATGCAACTTTTTATTTTAAGGACTATATATAGAGGATGCTAACAAAATTTTCTCTTTTTTCACCATTTTAAAATCTGAGCTACCTTACAACTTACATCAGGTTTCCCTTTCCTTTAGTGTTGTGATATCAAATAATGTATTATATCAAATTTGCTTTCAAAGCGTCAGGCACAGTGGCACAGTGTTTAAAGTGCAGTACTGCAAGCTACTTCTGCTGACTGCCAGCTGACTGCAGTTCTGCAGTTCGAATCTCACCAGGCTCAAGGTTGACTCAGCCTTCCGTCCTTCCGAGGTGGGTAAAATGAGGACCCAGATTGTTGGGGGCAAGAGGCTGACTCTGTAAACTGCTTAGAGAGAGCTGTAAAGCACTATAAAGCAGTATATAAGTCTGAGGGCTATTGCTATCTGCTTTATCCTTTTTTTATTGAGTTCCAGTGCCTTAAGACAGAATACTTTAGACAGATTAAAATTTTGTATTTAATAAAACCTATCCAGCTATCCTTGAAACAAATTCCCAAAATTCAAAATGTCAATCAATGTTTAAACAACTTCCCATGTGCTCTTACTGTGCAACACTGTTGTGGTTAGGTACCATTTGAGAGCATATAAGATATGCCCAAAGTCCCAGCTCAAAATTAATTGTCAAGAAAACTAAGGAATAAAAAAGTTCAGTCCTTTTTGCAACCATCTCAGGAGGGCCGCAGAGTTTTCCTTAATGGTTTTTCAGCTCATGTTGCAAAACTGCCTATTTGCTCTCATTGTCACAACTGTCACTTGGTCTCACTTTTGACTGCTTTCACATCTCATCAGCTCTGATTGACTATATGTACAGCCTGTCAGAGGTGTCCACAGAGACGGTCAGAATTGTCAAGATGGCCATCGTGACTGCGCCATGAAGCATCAAATCCATGAAATTAGGAGGGGCTTCAAACATCTTGATATTTTGGACCTCTCCTGCAGATGCCCCTTTCTATATATTAAAAGCTCAAGAGAGGTGCAAATATTGAGGGGTTCTAGAAGTTCTGAGACCCTGGTAGTCATTTAGAGGTGCTGGGTGCTGTTGAAAGATAATGGACACTGCAAATGGAGCCGAGCTGAGCGTCCTGGAGTGAGGAGGAGCGCTGGAGGAGTAATACCTCCTTTAAAAAACCTTGGTCCAGCTGGCCGGGCTGGTAGCACCTCGTGAGGGTCCCTTTCCAGGGTTACAGGAGAAGATGGTGAACAGTTTTGAAGGAGGAAGAGGGCTTTATGCCCCAACGGCAGATAAAACGGTAGAACGATCTTCTAGGAGAAAGGAAACTCTGATTTCAAACCTCCACGGCCTTGTGGCTCTATCTATTCTTGGAAAAGGCTCCAGGAGTCAACCTCGAGGCAAAATGCGGAGCCGGAGTCCCGGAAGCAGTTCGTGACTGTGTACAATCAGGTTCTGGTAACTCCTGTGATGCAGCTGGAAGTCATCGTATTGGCTCTGCCATTCCATTAGACTGTTTCAGTGATGTGGAGAGGGGGGTATCTGCCGCTTGGGTAACAGTTTGTCCTCCATATTAAATTAGAGAGGATACTCCAGCTTTGCATACAGCATGGAAACAACACGGGAAGTGGCAGTGACCGGTTTCATAGCACGATGCCATAGTCTCTCTTGAGACTGAAGGTGTTGTGGTTAGCCGGCAACAGGTGCGGATGGCTGAGGAGAGCGAGGACTCAGATGAGGGGCCAGGACCATTGGGGAGTGGACTGCTGCCTTCAGAGATTGTGGGGGCTGGCAGCAGCGATGAGGAGGTTCCCGAGGAGCCTGTGGCAAGTGCAAAAGCGTGCGCCCAAGGCTACCCGCAGGAAAGAGCAGCTGCAGCAGCACAGGCAACTTGGGAGTAAGGCTGCAAGGTAATGGCCCCTCCCTCAAGAAGATAAAAGCCACCTGTGAATCAGACGTTCTTTGCGGAAAGCAAAGAGGTTTTGAAACTCCAGCCTCATGGACATTGCAGTATCTTGGTATTTGAAGACTCTTGGTGTTGTAAAATATCTCTAGGTAACCTTATCTGTTATCTTGGCAGCTTAGCACAGTTTTGGCGAGGCTTGTGCTTATCAAAGTTAGTTAGTTTGCAGCAGCCTTTTAACCAGGGATTTGTAAGAATCATTAAAAGGTTTCTGTTCCCTTCGGTTCATGTTTGTTTTTTTGGAAAAGGGTTTGGGTCAGAACAGAAGGATGCCAATTCAATGGGTGCTGACATCAGCCACGGCAGAAATTTGAACTTAATCGAACAGAAGCAAAAACCTTTATTTGTACCAGAAAGTTTGGCCAAATCAAAACTTGGCAGGCACAAACAGCCTACTTCAGAAAACACAAATTGATATTTGGTACTTCATTTACCAATAAGCCATGTAAACCATATGGTTTGTTTGCAGGACTTATAGAGCTGACTATTTAATAATTCTAGGTGGCTTGTAACAGTGAGCCAGCAGTGTGTGATGGCAGCCCAAAAAGCCTATGCAGCCTTAAGCTGCATTATCAGAGGGATACAATCAAGATCAAGGGAGGTATTAAAACCAATCTATGAAGCCTTAGTAAGATCACACCTAGAGTACTGCATCCAGTTTTGGTCACCACATTATAAAAAAGACTTTGAGACTTTAAAAAGACTGCAGAGAAGAGCAACCAGGATGATTAGGGGGCTAAAACATATGATGAACGGTTACAGGAACTGGGCCTGGCTAGTCTAGTGAAGAGAAGGACCAGCAGTCTTCCAATACTTGAGGGGCTGCTCCAGAAAGAAAGGGGTCAAGCTATTTTCCAAAGCACCTGAAGTCCAGACAAGGAATAATGGATGGAAACTGAAACAAGGAGAGATTCAACCTGGAAATAAGGAGGAATTTTCTGACAGTGAAAACAATCCACCCATGGAACAGAAGTTGCCTTTGGAAGTTGTGGGAGCTTCATCCCTGGAGGCTTTCAAGAAGAGACTGGACTGCCATTTGTCAGAAATGGCGTAGGGGGGTTGGACTAGATGACCTACAAGGTCCCTTCCAACTCTGTTAATCTGTAATCCATAAAAAAGTTATTAAAAACAGGCCCCAGGCCCCAGACCAAACAGTCCACCCATTCAGCCCCTGTCCTAGCCCAATGTTTGAGGAAGGTGCTAAAGGGAAAGGCATCCTTCGGATCTCAGGTGGAAGTCAAGGGGTGGTGGCAGCCCCAAGATAGGTGCACCTCTAAACTCCCACCAGGTGCAATATTTAAGGCAGGGGGCCTGGAGCACACACAGCCTACCTAACTTAGAAGGGTGGGCAGTCACTCTCGGGGGGAGGTAGTCCTGCACCTAACCTGGGCTTGGGCTATGTGGGTCTTTAAAGATGATAACCAGCCTGCCTCTCAAATTGCACTCAGAAAGCAACTGGGAGCCAGTGCAGCTCACACAGCAATGGGGTTGCTTGGATGAATTATGGGGCACCCAAAACTGTGTACATCACTGCTTTCTGGACTGGTTGCAGTTTCCAGAAGGTCTTCAAGGGCAGCCCCAGGTACAGCATGTTGAGCTTGCAGGAATGGGAACAATTATGTATGTACAGGATGAATTTTACAAAGCCCCTTCTGGCTGTGGTTGCCGCCAGCTCTTCCACCACAAGTCCAGAAGGACCCCCAAATTGTATGTCCGGTCTGTCCAGGTGGGGTGTAACACCATCCAGAATCAGAGATGTCAGCTCTTCTCATCCCGTGGGAGGTGAAGGACCCACATCCACTCAATCGCGTGATGGTTCCTCAAAGGCCAATGGCTCAGAAAACTATCACGTCCCAAAGTTTGTAGATGTTAGTCTCATGGAGCCCATACTTTAAAAGAGACAGAAGCTGATATTCCAAGGGCTGCTCCATGTCAGGATTCCGGCACTTAACCCCATTTAAATCATGAGTCTCGAGCCAAACTTCCAAAACTTCAAAAGGATTTATTGAGAGTTAAAAGGTCCGGCACTGCCTGGGTGTAGCCGACTCTGAGACACATATGTCAGTCTGTGCTCCCTTCAAATCCCAAG
Organism: Notechis scutatus; assembly: GCF_049901735.1. NCBI lineage: Eukaryota > Metazoa > Chordata > Lepidosauria > Squamata > Elapidae > Notechis > Notechis scutatus. Next base: position 21,888,331 of record NC_142017.1, read on the forward strand.
GAAGAAATACTCAGACTCCATGGTTAGAGCAAAGTTATTCTTTTACTGGGAAATAAAGTGAAAGCTACAGATTTAATTCGAATCTGAGAAATTGGTGGGCAGATCACATATACAAAGGAATGGAAATGCTCCCACCCCCAACGTCCAAATGACTCTTCCAATTAAAAGTTCTGAATACGATCATGTGGCCATCTCCAGGTGGTGATGAGGCTTCTGTCAGTTGACCTTGACATATTTTGATAAAAGTTCGCAGTTGCGCAAAAGGGGACAGAAGCTAGCCAAGAAATGGAAAGTTAAAGACAGGAATCCCCTCCCTTGCTACCCATAGCAAAGGAATGCAAAACACCTCCAGCTTTCTTCCCCTCCAAGTTCCCCCTCCCTCCGTTGCTCATGACAGCCGAAAGAAACAGATTGGCATAGCAGCAGAGAAGATGCAATAGTTAGGATGCAGAATATATATATTATGGAAGATATCTTGAGGCTGACAACATAATTTATTGTCACCCTTGACCCTGGTTTTACCCCACCCCCTGGGTGTATCATAGTTCATATTCTCCAACGGGACACATCCATAGCCCAGAGTCATCCATCAGGCTCTCCAGTTAGAATTTTGCACAGCAGAAACTTCAGTCACCTAGTTACTATCTTTGAAAACATTTATGAAATGCAAGTTGCCCACTGCTTCCCCCTCCCTTTTTGTTGGCAACTCTAAAAAGACCATAGAAATATTTGATGAGTTGACAGCTGCTTCATCAATGGAGGCGGGAGCTTTTCCACATGACCAGCCTCAGCCAGCGACCTCAGGGCAGTCTCCAGTCAGACAGCCAAGGCTCCTCTGTGGCCCTCTTTTTCCATCCAGACGTTACTTGTCTCTTCTTTTCTGCAGAACCCCCCCACCACCAATGTTTGTCTTTTGCAGCCTCCACGCTAGAAGCCACGTTGGGGGTTCTAAATCATACTAAATAGCTTGCTAATCCCATGGAAGTGAACAGAGAAACGTGGATGCTTGGAAGTCAGCAGACCTTCCCATCATGACCAGAGGTATTTATCTCAGAGCATTGTGTCTGCCTTTCCGGGCTGCTCATGACACAGCCACACTGCCTAGTGCCACTGCATGGCTCAGTCGAAAGGTCAGTTGCCAGATTGCGCCATCGTTTCTCCAAATGCTTCTGACACAGCCAGATGGCCTTTATTTTCCTCCCAAGCTTAGGTCCCTGGAGTCTCTCCGTTGTCTCGTTTTTATTTTTCTTCCCCAGTGTCATTTTCAAAGCCATTTGCTTCAGAATCCCAAATCAGGTCCCCATTTGCAGCATACACTGGCTCCGATGGTGGTATGCAACCGGTCCAGCCTGGTTCTGCTGAGCTGGTAGCGGCAATGAGCAGTGGAGACCGAACCGCTTCTCTCTGCCGGTCTACTGTTGGGCCCACCTGCCCACCTGGGCTCCCAGACTCACCTTTATCCTCTGCTTTTGAAGTGCAGCTGCTTTGCACGGCATAGCCGAGTGGCACACAGCAGCTGCTGAAGCGACCAGGAGAGCGCAGGCTTGCAGGAGGTGAGTTGGAATGCCTCTGTGCCTGCGCAAAGTGCATGTTTGGCGTGCGCGTGCATGCAAACTCGCATGTGTGTGAGTGCTCATAGCGCGCCCACCAAGCCACGCCCACCAAACTGGTGGTAAAACTTTTTGAATCCCACCCCTTACTGGCTCCCTCCAAGTCAATTATCTGCATCTCCAAATTAATAAGGAAGCCTCCAACAGGGAAGTAAAATATTCATGTATTCAGGATGTATTTATTGTTCAACTGCTTATTACAAATGATGGCCCTGATGGCCCAAATGTCTACTTCCCTGGAGGTGGTAAATGCGATCCGACAGCTTAATAATCAACCCACGTTTAATTCCAGCGTGAATCCTCAACCACAGCCTCTCTCGGTTTGTTTATTTGTTAGGCAACAACTTTCACCATGCCTTAAACCTTTAAAAGTCTCCCTGGGAAAGAGCCTGGCGCATCAACTCTTTTAAGGGTTGGGAATTTTAAGCCTTGGGAATACGGCAATGATTAGATTGCAAATACAATTAATGCGGAGTTAGATCCTCTCGGAAGACATAAAGGTTACTCTTCCTGTGCTTGTTTCTCTTCCATCTGTTCAACTACATGCCGTGGGAGCTGGGCTTAGACAAAGAGAAACATGTGGGCCTTTGACGCTCCGAAGGAGCCTTCATCATAAATACATGGGAGGCACAGAAGCAGACTTGGCCAAACAAGGGATGAATGGATTAAAAACAAGGGGTGAATAAAAATAGGGGCTGCAGGGGGCGGGTGGCTGTAACAATAGGATTATAGTCTATAGAATGTAAGAATACACATTAGCAAAGTTGGAAGGGACCTTGTAGGTCATCTAGTCCAACCTCCCGCCCAAGCAGGAGATCCTACTACACCATTTCTGACAGAGGGCAGTCCAGTCTCTTCTTGAAAGCCTCCAGGAATGAAGCTCCCACAACGTCTGAAGGCAAGTTCTGTCCCAGGGGTTGATTGTTCTCACACTCAGAAAATGTCTCCTAGGTTGAATCTCTCCTTGACCAGTTTCCATCCATTGTTCCTTGTCTGGCCTTGAGGTGCTTTGGATGATAGCTTGACAACCCCCCTTCCTCTCTGGGGCAGCCCCTCAAATACTGGGAGACGGCTATCCTGTTTCCCCTGGTCCTTCTCTTCGTTAGACTAGCCAGGCCCAGTTCCTGCAACCATTCATCATACGGTTCAGCCTCCAGTCCCCCAATCATCTTGGTTGCTCTTCTCTGCACTCTTTCTAGAGTCTCAGCATCCTTTTTGTAGTGTGGTGACCAAAACTGGATGCAATATTCTAGGTGTGGTCTTACTAAGGCTTTATAGAGTGGTATTAGTACTCCCTTGATCTCGATTGTATCCCTCTGTTAATGAAGGTTAGGATTGCATTGACTTTTTTGTCTGCTGCTCCATGCTGCTAGCTCATATTTAATTGGTTGTCCACTAAGACTCCAACTGGATTGGATTGAAGCCCCATCTGGTATTAGGTGCAAACCACTATGGTATCATCTTTGACTTTGTTCAACCATTTGATCCCTGATATGCATTAAGCCTGACCAACATGAGAAAAAAGCCACCTAAATCCCAGAATGGGCAATCAAAGGATCCTAGGATTGGTGTGAGGGAAGGGAGGTGGGTCTCCAGACTTGGTCTGAACATACGCAGGGAACCAATCAAGGAGGAAATTTGTAGCTCAGGATTGAAATGAGGACTAATGGTGACCGTCCTAGATGAAGCCAGGTCCAAAAATGCGAGGGAATTTCTAGAAGCCTGGCCCTCTGTGTTGCTGTCGATTAGGCATCAATAGGCACATAGATATAAACCATGTCTACATAATGTGCAAAAGAGACAATCAACAAGCCAAAAAGGGAACAAAAAAAAACCTCAAGGACCAGCAATCAGCACCCAGGTGAGCATAGATCAACTCCAAGATTAACATCCGACCCACAATCAAGAAGTAAAGAGAACCCCAATTGAGGAACTGCCAAACAAGCTAACAGTTCACAGCCCAACCAAAGAACCTCTAAGATCAATCCCAACAGAACTGAGTTGGCAAAGCCCCTCGAACATGATTTCGTTGAGAGCCACATGAGGGTTGTGTTTGGGGGGCTTGGGGGGGGCATGGCCAGCTCGACGTCACTTGTGTCAGGGGCGCCTGTGGTGGCCCAGGTGCTCTGCCAGCAAAAATAGGCTCCCGAGCTCCATTTTCAGCTGTGACGGCTTCCTGCAGCCCTCTGCCGGTGCAAACGGAACCTGGTTGGGGCGCAGGTGGCCTCCCCGAGCTCCGTTTTCGCTGGCAGAGGGCTGCAGGAGGCTGTCATAGCTAAAAATGGAGACTTGATGGGTGATGTCGAGCTGGCCATGCACCCCTTGGCCATGTCCCCCCCCCGCCCCCGAGGTCAGACACAATCCTGATGCGGCCCACAATAAAATCAAGTTTGACACCCCTGGCCTAGAGCAGTGATGGCTAACCTTTTTGTTGTTGTGTGCCGAAAGTGCATGTGCATGTGCCAGCACCCATAATGCAATGCACACATGACCCCCCCATGCTCCCCTGCCCCTGCACATGCGTGTGGGACCCCACATACTCTCCCCATCCCCCTTCACATGCACACGTGTCTCCCGCATGCCCAGCAGTTACCCAAAATCAGCTGGCTGGTGGGAGGCGGCGCGCATGCGCAGTGAAACTGAGCTGAGGTGACAGCTCACATGCCCACAGAGATGTCTCTGCATGCCACTTCCGGGACGCGTGCCATAGGTTCACCATCATGGGCCTAGAGCATCTGATCCAAAGTGCAGCCTGCTGCTTTCCAAGGATGCCCAGGGCCTTGGTCTGAAGCCTTTGGGTGGGCAGCCCTCCCTTCTTCTCTTCCTTCCCAAAGTCCAGCGCCCTTCTGGGTCAGCGGCGCAGGCAATTTTCCAGCTGAATATTTTCCCGCTACCTCTATTCCATCTGCTGCAGGTGTGGTTTTGCATGTGATTTTTAAGTAATGTTTAACATTTCTGGAAGCTCAGGCCCATTTATTTCTGTTGCTCTGCTAATTAGCAAGTATTGTGGTTTTTCATTTTTTAAAACAAGGTTAAGCTGGTTTGACGGCTGGTGTTTTTTGGCATTTGTTCAGCTCTCCTGGAAGTCCTGGGCATAGACATCCAGCTGATGAGTAATGGTGCTATTAGGTTAATCTCCAGAGTGACTGAATTACCTCACTTTAACATTATTAAATAGGTTAAAACGGATTGCTATTTTTAAACAATTTTGAGGGCTAAGAAACAATGCTGTCAAGTCCCCTTCTCGTTGGTTAGAATAGAAAACCAGAACTTTCGGACTTGCATACTTTATGTTTTGTGACTCAGCAAAGTCTGGAACTGAGAAAAAAAGAACCTTCTGATCAACTTGATATGTTTTTAAGCCATGCAGTGGAAAGAGGAACCTATTTCAAACGATCTACAGGTTTTTGCATTTTCTTAACCTGTATAGTTTAAACAGATCATTTTAACTGTATTCCTTTCTCAAAATCATGCCTTTAGAAGTGCCAGGAAGAGCTTTCAAAGCCTGCCTTCTCTTCAAGCAAAATTCAATTTGCTTGGAAAGAATAGAGGATTTTAGAATAATTTGCAGGAATAAAGTGTGGTGTCCTTGCAATTACGTACAGGTGCTCCTCGACTTACAACCAGAATTGAGCCCAAAATTTATGCTGCTAAGTGAGAAATGTGTTAAGTGAGTTTTGCCCTGTGTTAACGATTCTTCTTGCCACGTCTGTTAAGTGAACCACTGCAGTTGTAAAATTAGTCACACGGTTGTTAAGTGAACCAGGTTTTCCCATTGACCCTGCTTGTCAGAAGGTCGCAAAAGGGGATCACGTTACCCCAGGGACACTGCAACCATTGTAAATATGAGTTGGTGGCCGAGCATCCAAATGTAAATAGCAGGAGCCCTTAGACTTATATACTGCTTCACAGTGCTTTCCAGCCCTCACTAAGTGGTTTAGAGTCAGCCTCTTTCCCCCAACAATCTCGGTCCTCATTTTACCCACCTTGGAAGGAGGGAAGGCTGAGTCAACCTTGAGCCTGTGAGAATCGAACTCCTGGCAGTGGGCAGAGTTAGCCTGCAATACTGCATTCTAACCACAAGGAAGGGAAGGGAAGGGAAGGGAAGGAAAATGGCAATAACACTAAGACTTATATACCACTTCACAGTACTTTACTGCCCTCTCTAAGCAGTTTACAGAGTCAGCCTCTTGCCCCCAACAATTTCGATCCTCATTTTACCCACCTTAGAAGGATGGAAAGCTGAGTCCATTGGTCAGGATCAAACTACTGGTGGTTGCAGAGTTAGCCTGCAATACTGCATTCTGACCACTGCGCCACCAGGGCTCTTAGATACATATGGGGATGGATTGGAGGGAGGGAGGGAGGGTCAGACAGACAAACAGACAGACTTAGAGATAGCAATAGCACTTAGACTTATATCCTGCTTCACAGAGCTTTCCAACCCTCTCTAAGCGGTTTACAGAGTCAGCCTCTTGCTCCCAACAATCTGGGTCCTCATTGTTAAAAACTGATCATGCCAAACAAACCTTATTGCCTTTCCTTTTTTGACAAAGGTGATTAAATTAATGGATAAGGGAAATGCTGTGGGCAGTTACTTAGACCAACAGAAAGTTGACAACAATTTACAGAATACAGAATAACGGAGTTGGAAGGGACCTTGGAGGTCATCTCGTCCAGGGGTTGCCAACCTTTTGGACCTCAGGGACCACCAAACTCATAATTTTAAATCCTGCGGACCACTAATATGGATTTTGACTGATGGTGGCTTGCTGACGTTAGTGGGAAAGTCGGTCCCATATTCCAGAGCTGCTGGAGTCACAGGACGGGCCCTTTGGTCATCCCGGAGCAGCTCCTTCACTTGGGTGCACCGTCCTGCCATGGACTGGAGGAGCTGCTCCGGGATGACCAAAGGGCCAGTCCTGTGACTCCTGCAGCTCTGGAATAGGGGACCGACTTTCCCACCAATCTCAGCAAGCCACCCCAGGGCGGATTTCCCTCCCCCGCCATTGGTCTCACCTTCCAGTTCCAGCTCACGTGGCTCTACTCAAGGTAAAGTTTGTGCTCGGCTGAAGGGTGGGGGCCAGCAGGTGGGTGGGCCATGTGGGCGGCGCAGCCTTGTGTTCCAGTGCAGCCTGAATTAATTGCTTGGGGGGGGGGATATTTCTCTGCATACCACCAAAATTTTCTCGTGAACCACCAGTGGTCCCCGGCCCACCAGTTGGCGACCAGTGTACTAGTCCAACCCCATGCTCAGGCAGGAAACCCTATTCCATTTGAGACAAATGGTTATCCAATTTCTTCTTAAAAACTTCCAGTGTTAGAGCCTTTACAACTTCTGGAGGCAAGTTGTTCCACTGATGAATTGTTCTAACTGCCAGGAAATTTCTCCTTGGTTCTAGGTGGCGTCTCTCCTTGGTTACTTTCTACCCATTGCTTCTTGTCCTGCTTTCAGGTGCTTTGGAGCAAGGGTCTCCAACCTTGGCCGCTTTAAGACTTGTGGACTTCAACTCCCAGAATTCCTCAGCCAGCTATGCTATGCTGGCAGAGGAATTCTGGGAGTTGAAGTCCACAAGTCTTAAAGTAGCCAAGGTTGGAGATCCCTGCTTTGGAGAATAGATTGACCCCCCTCTTCTTTGTAGCATCCCTTCATGTCAAACCTAGTTCTTTTTCATTGGACTAGACCTACCCAGTTCCTCCAACCATTCTTCCCATGTCTTCAGTTTCCTCATCTTTGTTGTTCTTCTCTGCATTGGATTCTGATTTGTCAGTTCTCATGTTGGAGCTCCTGGAGGAAAGGATGAGTAGAAATCTAATAATTGACTACATAAAACTTTGAGCAGGTACCTGTCAGGATGGCTCTGCTTTGACTCAGGTGATATTTTTCCAGGAGGAACCAATCTTAGAGAAAAGGCACTCTGTTTTTGCAGTAGTTCCGCAAAGACCCTCCTTGGTGCTGCTTTGGAGAACAACACGGACCCTCACGGAGAAGAGCAGAGTGCGACAGCAGGACCAACACCTGGTTGTCCTTTCCCACCTTTTAGGCTCAGCTTCAACACTGCTTATTTTGCAGGGTGGATAAAAATAAATGATTTTTTAATTTCAATCAGATTTCTTTGATTTAAATTGGTTTTTTTTTATTAACTTTATTTTAATAAAATGCTTTTGGAATTAAAATCTATCTAAAGATAGTTTTCTATTTCAGATACATTAATAATTTAGTTTATTCAGAATGAAATGGAGCTTAGTAATGTAGCATGAGGCTGTATACTGTATGTTCTGCAATATTGGGACTGTCGATGAGTCAACAGTGGGCCAGAGGAAGAGCCACTGCAAGACAGAGATGACAGTGGCTCTTTAAAAATTATGATTTAAATCGAGTTGATTTAAATCAAGCCATCTTACTAGTGATTTAAATCGTGATTCAATTGACTTTATTTAAATCAAACCCACCCTGTTATTTTGTGTGTGTTCACTTTCTGAAGTTCTTCTGTAGTGACCTCAAGAGAAGCAACCTTTTGCCTTCCCAACATCCCAGATATAAGTACCACCATGGTCACCGACAGAGGATTGGAGCACAGCATCTGCACAAAGATTACCCCCCAATCAAACTCAAGTCTTAAAATGTGATGTTTAGCACTCTTGTGCAGTAACCGTTCATGTCTTCCAGAGCCCCGGGTGCCTATAATGTTCACAAACAGAAATCAAAACCAATATTTTCCCCCATCCAGGAGCTGAGAAAATAGACGTGTGGTTTCAGATCTACCCAGGGAATGCTGTGACATTTAAATCCAATTATCTTCTTTTCCCCTCCTTGATGATGAAAATATATCAGCCGGGAGAAATATATGCTCGATAAATCTATCACCTTCTTCTGGTTCCTAAAAAAAAACTTTGCAATACAACTTCTGAGCATTTGCAGCCCTTTCTTTCGATGCAGACCACAAGACGAGAATAAATAAAGGGGGGGAAATGTCCATAAAATTAAGTACAACAAATCTTTATTATTTAAAAAAAATTTTTTTTACAAATCTTGAATGAATCTGGATCCTTCTCCCCATTAAAACCATAGATGGGAAAACTAGAGAAATATCAGGTCATAAGAAAAAGCTGCTCTCCTTAATAAATTAAACTGCTCGTCACTCAGGCAGCCTCATATTGTACAGCTTTCCTCAGCTCTTAGGTTACCGGCTGAATTTCATATTTCTGCCTGCCATCTGCAGAAGAGGATTAATTAAACATATTCTAGCATTCCAGTATAGCTCGATTTCACACAGCACTAAGGAATAATTGACTCCAAATGAATTGGAAAGTGGGTAGGTAATTGTAGTTATTATTCTGATGTAAATATTAGCTCTCGACTGACATTTTGAAAGATTTAGTGCAGGCATTTTGTGATAGCACAGATCATTACTTTAGCACCAAAGGAGAGATGGCATGGGGAAAGGGAGAAACCATTACAATTACTTTATGTACCTGAAACTTATGTGTACAATATCATTTATTTTCATGTAGTTATATGGCCTGCAAAAACTTTCATTAACACCAGAGTGTGATTTATAGCGATCTGTGAATTGCATTAGCACCAGAGTAATAGATTGCACATTTCTGGAAATAGTTCAGTGTTATGCATTCCAGGAACACATCATAAATTATTCTGCCATTTTCCTTAATGCTATCAGCTGATAGATACTCTTATGAGTTCTAATTGTAATAGCTGTGCAACCAATGAAAATATTTGTTAAGATGGCATAATTGTTAATTGGTGAATAAAACCTCAAAGATAAGGAGCTGCTTGGCAGGATGGAGCAGCCTAAACCACTTACTGTTTTTCAATATTTTCTGCCTTCAAAGTATTACCCACCCATCCCCAAGGCCAGGGCTGCAGATGTGAAAAACAGGAAATGCCCATGTCGATTTCCAGCGTTCAAATTTGGCTTAGGCAAGCCCATCTGATGAGCCATGATGGTGCAGTGGTTAGAATGTAGTATTGCAGGCTAATTCTGCCAAATGCCAGAAGATTGATCATCAAGATTGACCCAGCCTTCTGTCCTTCCATGGTCGGTAAAATGAGAAGCCAGACTGCTGGGGGCAATACGCTGATGTTGTCAACCACTCAGAGAGTGCAGTAAAACACTATGGAGAGTTATATAAAGCTAAGTGCTATTGCTATCTTGAAAATGGCAAAAGAAAATGAAAACATGGTTTCAATAAAGTAAAGGTAAAGGTTCTCCTCCTTGCACCTACGTGCTAGTAAATCCCAGCTCTAGGGGGCGGTGCTCATCTCCGTTACAAAGCCAAAGAGCCAGCGCTGTCCGAAGACGTCTCCGTGGTCATGTGGCCAGCATGACTAAACGCTGAAGGCGCATGGAGGAACGCTGTTCCCTTCCCACCAAAGTGGTCCCTATTTTTCTACTGGCATTTTTTATATGCTTTCGAACTGCTAGGTTGGCAGAAGCTGGGACAAGTAACGGGAGCTCATTCTGTTATGCAGCACTGGGGATGCGAACTGCTGAACTGCCAACCTTTCTGATCGACAAGCTCAGCGTCTTAGCCACTGAGCCACCGTGTCCCTATGGTTTGAACAAGGATGCTTAAACATTATACCGAGGTAGGACTCCCTTCAGGTGAAAGTCTGGCTTACCTTCTTGGTTTACACAGGTCCAGACACAGTTTCCTAACCTCCACAATCCTTGTTGGTCTGGCATGGGCACACCCAAAGCTTAACTGGTCAAGTTTATTAGATCTACTCGCTTAACTAAAATGACATCATCATGCAGTTTCATTGGTCATCTGACACTGAGATGTCCTTCCATCCCTTGGATCTTGGCAGGATAGGATCTCCCACCTGATGAATCCCAGAAGGAATTAAGACTCTCTAGAACAGCGGTCTCCAACCTTGGCAACTTTAAGACTTGTGGACCATGCTGGCTGGAGAATTCTTGGAGGTGAAGTCCACAAGTCTTTAAGTTGCAAAGTTTGGGGACCCCTGCTTTAGATGATACTCAAGATTCAGAAGGACGTTGACAAACTTGAACACTGGGTCCTATCCAACAAAATGCAATTCAGTGAGAAGGAACTCCTACATCCAGGCAAGAAAAACCAAATGCACAGATATAAAACATGTGATAGTAGCAATGGCGAGAGGGATTTAGGTGTCTTTGTAGACCACCAGTTAAGGTTCATCCAATAGTGTGTGCTTCAGGTGCCAAAAAAGCCAATACAGTCCTAGGTTGCATCAACAGAGGGATAGTATCAAGGTTGTGTGAAGAGTTAGTACTGCTTTATACTGCTTTGGTAACACCATGCTTGGATACTGTGTCCAATTCTGGTCACCAAGATACAAAAACAAACAAAGAAATATGTTGAGACCTTAGGAAGAGTGCAGAGAAGAAGAACAAAATGATAAGGCGTCTGGAGACTAAACTATATGATGAATGATTTGGGGAACTGGGAATGTCTAGCCTTAACAAAGAGAAGGATTAGGGGTAATACAATAGCAGTTCCCCCCCCCCCAGTGCTTGAAGGGCTGCCACAGGGAGGCTGTCACCAAGAAAAGTGGGTCAATCCCAAAGCATCTGAGGGCAAGTAATGGGTGGAAGCTTGTTAAAGGGAGGCCCATCCTAGAAGGAAGTATTCAGAGTTCCTGACAATTCCCTCCTGAGTTTGAGGGTGCTCAGTCACTGGACGTTTTCAAGAAGGGACTGGACAACCATTTGTCTGGAATGGCATAGCGTCTCCTATGTGAGCAAAGGCTTGAATTAGAAGAGCTCTGTGATGACCCAAAGGGGCGTGGCACAAAGGGAACACAGTCAGAGAGTCAGTAGGAGTCCCTTTATTAGTTCCAACTTTGCCCCCAATGTCCTGGTTACTTTCTGGATGGAGAAAAACTCTCCCAGGAACAGCCTTTGGCTGCAGAGAATCAAGTCCAAAACGTGGTCAACAAAAAGTGTAACTGAAAGTCCAATCAGGGCAAAATGAGGTAATTAGTCTAGCAGGGCAGGAGAAGGAATTCCATACATGAAAGAACAGCAGTAATTCAACACATTTGGGAAGATGCCAGGAACACAGATAACCAAAGTCAACACAAGATAAACTCACGTTTGCTCCCAGCAGCTGCCATACTCAGCATGCATATCTTTTAAACTCTCTTCCCAGGTGTGCCTAATGAAGGGAATCAGGGCCCTTTCCTCCCCCGTAAACCACGCAATCCACGTTGCTCTCTTCTCCGCTCCTCCCTGGATGCCCTAGAATGAAAAGCCTTGGTCTTCCTCTGCACCCCCTCTCCCTTGTTCTACCTCTTCCCTGCTCTGCCCAGCCAGACTTTGCCCTTCTCCAGTTTCCTCCACAGCCAACAGAGCCACACTCCTGCTCCCTGTCAGCTGTTGTTCTTCTTCCTTGGATTCAGACTCCAACAGGGGCATGACAAGCTCGAAGGTCCCTCCCAACCCTATTATTTTATGTTCATCACCCTCACCATTTTCTTTCTTCTTCTTCACTAGTGCAGAACAATACAGAAACCCTGCCTAATTCAAACACAGGAGGAAGTTTATTTTTCTACTTCCATGTCCACATGAATTAGGAGATGGTGAGAAGAAAACGATTATGCTAACTTCAGTGCTTAATTAACTGACTTAGGCCATTAACTGCCTGGCATTTAGGACTGGCCCTCAACCAACTAGGTTTTGTTGAGAGTTAAGTTAAATATCCTTGGTCAACTTCCCTCCTTCCCACTAATGTGCTTCCTGCCCTTTCATCTTCTCTAATGCAGACCAATGAACCTGAGTTGTCCTTAGAGGTCCATTTCTGCTTCTTCAACCCCATTGCTAGCCTGGTGTGGGAGTGTGCATACAAATGGTAGCTGGTAATTAAACCATTAAACCAGTATGTTGTCTACCAGCCCATGCATTCCTACACTCCAGGCCTGTCAAAAGCACACATCTTAATTACATTTTTAAAAAGAAATGTAACCTTTGATCTACAGTATCTAAGTGTGGTCCACAGAAAACTGCTTAACCGTTTCCTCTTACCAAATCCATTCAAACATTTGCTTCCATTTTTTTTTCATCAGTTGTGCTTCTCTAAGCAATTATTTTTCTACCCTTGAAAATAGATCTTGGTAGACATTTTTGAAAAGTAGAAAGTTAATCGATGTTTGGGGGCACAAAGATTTAGAGAAGCTCCTAGGAAAAGGGAGTTCTTTCCAGAGTAGAGAAAGTCAAACACTAAGGAAGGAGGATTGCAGAAGACCAACCATTACTGCTCCTCAAAATTTCCCTTCTAATTCCAAACTTGTTATTAGTTGTGAAGTTGTGTCCCATCGCGATCCCATGGACAATGTTCCTCCAGGCCTTCCTGCCCTCTACCATCCTCCAGAGTCCATTTAAGCTCACGCCGACTGCTTCCGTGACTCCATCCATCCCCCTCCTTCTCTGCTGTCCCCTTCTTCTTCTATTGCCCTCCATCTTTCCCAGCATCAGGCTCTTCTCCAGCGAGTCCTTCCTGCTCATTAGGTAGCCAAAGTACTTGAGTTTCATCTTCAGGATCTGGGCTTCTAAAGAACAGTCAGTGTTGATCTCCTCTAGGGCTGACTGGTTGGATCCCCTTACAGTCCAAGGGAATCACGGGAGTCTTCTCCAGCACCAGAGTTCAAAGGCCTCCATTCTTTGGCTCTCAGCCTTTCTTCTGGTCCAACTTACCCCTCCCACTGCCCCCATATGCGCGTGCCTCCCAGCTGATTTTTGGCCTCCCAGAGGCTCGAGGGAAGCCTCTGCAGCCTTTGGAGGCCGAAAAATGGGCCCGTTTTGTCACTTCCGGTATTTTCCCTTGAGCCTCTGGGAGACCCAAAAAGTCCTCAAACGGGCCGAAAATCAGCTGGGAGGTGCGTGCAGGCGCAGTGAGGTGAGTTTGACTGGGGCTCGCGTGCCCATACAAATGACTCTGCGTGCCACCTGTGGCATGCGTGCCATAGGTTTGCCATCACAGCCCTATACCACTTCAGACAAATGGTTGTCCAATCTCTTCTTAAAAACTTCCAGTGTTGGAGCATTTACAACTTCTGGAGGGAAGTTGTTCCTCTGATTAATTGTTCTAACTGTCAGGAAATTTCTCTTTAGTTCCAGGTTGCTTCTCTCCTTAGTTTCCATCCATTGCTTCTTGTCCTGTTTCAAGAGAATCCACCAGCTATTCTTAGAATAGCAGCAAGTCCTTTGACATCACATGTTCACTTCTCTGTCTGACAAATACGATATCTCTCAGCATGTGAAGTTACATGAGGACTATATTCCAAATATCCAAATAAAACTGAAATAAAAGAGTGAAAACGAGTTGATCTATAGCCACAATCTCCACACAAAGCTCTTATTCAGCTGCAATTTCTAATGTGGCTGATCTATGCCTACTGTACATGCTGGATCCATTCTTTTGATTGTATACACTGGAGTGCTATAGTTTCTATATGCTGCATTACAGTCTTGGCTGTAATGATCCCATTAGTGTTCATAAGATTTGTTGATATATCTGATTCGGTGCTCTTCCGCTCTATGATATAATTGTCTACGTTGTGTTTTTGGAGTCTGTGGTAAGTCCTGTGGTTTACCTGTGGTTTACCTTACCTGCTTACCTGCAACTCAACTGATTTCGTTCAATGTCAAAGGCAGAGTCCTCTGTGTAGCGATGTTTGGATCAGTCAAATACATTTCAAGTCAAACCATTCAGGGGAGGGATGCAAATGTTTTTACTATTGGTCCTGTGGGCAGGGCTAGATGGGCGTGGCCATGTGACTGGCCTCTTCTTTGTTTTGCAGTCTCTCCCCCCCGCTCAGTTTTTTGCCTCCTGGGCCTCAGGGAAGGCTCCTGGGGGGCCATTTTTGCTCCCAGGAGGCTTCCCTGAGGCCCAGGAGGCCAAAAATAGAGCGGGGGGGGGGGGGGCTGTGCAGCTATCTACACTGTTCTCATTGATAAGTGATGTAGATCTATAATGGGTTTTTTTTAATCCTATTTCTTTACATACAGTTGTATGTGGATAAATCATCCATCTAACTGAACATCAGCCATTGTGTCAGGTTTCCAAGTGATGAAATCCATTTAAAAAGAAAAGAACAAAGTCCATCTTCCAAGACAATTTCTTTTATTTAGGAAAGCATCAAATAGGCAAAGTCCGTGGTAATTCCGGATCTGACATACCCACAATATTAGAAGTTAGAAAGAACCCCCCAAAATCACATTCTCCAATAGAAGTAATTCAATGTTGCTTGATGTCATAAATCTGCATCTCAAGGGGCCTCAGCATGGTCAGCTCATTTTCCCACAGCAAGAAGAACCACCTAGCCTAAACAACTCTCTCTATCTCCACTCCTCCCACCTTAGGAATGTGGCAAGCCCGAAATTCTTCCCCCCATGACCAACAAAGAGAAAGAAAGAAAAGGAATATATAATAAAGCTAACTAAAATGGCTACATGTACGTCAACTTTGGGCACACCTCTTTCTTTACATTATTTTTAAGGTGGATAAATTTTAAATTCTTGTATCGCATCCCATTTTGTATTCAAGTCTTCTGGCTGAAGCTGTAGCATAGTTTTAACCACTAGGAACATGAACAAAATTCTGCATGGAATGTAATAAAATCCACAAAGACCCGTCTGTCTTGCTCCATCCTTCCATTATACTTCTCTTTGGCTTTCTGTTCGATAACTGGAGCAAATCATTGTGAGTTTCTGGGCTATGTTACAGTGGTGGAATTCAAAAAATGTTACTACTAGTTCTGTGGGCATGGCTTGGTGGGTGTGGCAGGGAAAGGATACTGCAAAATCTCCATTCCCTCCCCACCCCACTAACCTGCTTTCCAGCTCCGTTCTTCTTTGCAGGGCAACCAAAGAAGACCCAGCCGATCAGCTGGGACTCAATGGGAGGCAGAGAAGAGATGGGGTTGGTGGGGCCAGTCAGAGGTGGGATTTGCTGGTTCTCCGAACTACTCAAAATTTCCACTACCGGTTCTCCAGAACTGGCCAGAACCTGCTGAATCCCACCTCTGCTCCATTAGAGTCGGTTGAATCATGGCATCGTTTAATGATTTCAATTTAGCAATCCCTTCCATGGCTCTTCCAAAGACCATAGAGAACATTGCAATAAGGATTGGTCAGTTGGTGTTAAAGCAGGTTTCACAGACATTCTAGAATACCCTGTTGCAACTTCATGGCCTCCAGTTGTGTCAATGACAGCGGCCATTATTCTTATCCCATTTGCTCTGTTGAGCTGGTCTAGGACAGTGAGTAACCCCCTCCTAGATGGCAGGCAAGAGAATGGCAGCCCTTCAGGGAAATTGCTCCCAAAAGCAGCCCTTGCATTCTCAATGCCTTTTTTTTAAGTTTAGAGAGGATTTCCTCCCCTTTTGCTTTTGATGGATTATTTTAGAAAGGTGAGGAAATGGCTATTAGGAGAAGTTGCCCAGCTCTGCAACAGATGCATCTCTTTAGACCAGGGTCTCCAACCTTGGCAGCTTTAAGCTTAGCGGACTTCAATGCCCAGAATTCTCCAGCCAGCAAAGCTGGGAGTGGAAGTCCGCCAGGCTTAAAGTTGCCACGGTTGGAGACCCCCTGCTTTAGACAGGGGCGGCAAAACTGAAGAGGGAATGAACGGAATCATCTGGATAAGCTGCATTTACTTAAGGTCTGCAAGGAATTGAAATGTTGGTTTAAGTCACGGAGAGCCTTTCTGAGAGAATTTTCAAATGTTGCAAGAACAGGTAAACACCACAACTGAAGGAAATAGGTCAAGGATGCCTTGCAGCGTTTTCCCCATCTCACCTTGAAGTTCTCCAAATGTCTCAGTCTGTCAGTCCCATTTGTTTGGCAAGGGCTTGTGCCGATGCCTGAGGAGCCAGACGTGGTGGTGAAGAAACGCGCCAGAGGTCCCCTGGGCTGCTGGTTTGCTCCTGCTCCAAGGCATTTTGCAGCTGTCAGCAGAGGAGGTTTTTTCCTCCTGCCGTTCCTTCTTTTCCTCAGCAAGGTGGGAGAAGCACTGAGAAAAGAATAAATGTATCTTTTATTGTGGAAATCTCATTCACACGTGTGTTCCTTGCTGTGATGACCCAAAGGGGTCAGATAATCAGTAGGAGTCCCTTTATTAGCTCCAGCTTTGCCCCCAATGTCCTGGTTACCTTCTGGCTGGAGAAAAACTTTCCCAGGAACAGCCTTTGGCTGCAGAGAATCAAGTCCAAAACATGGTCAACAAAAACTAACTATAAGTCCAATCAAGGCAAAATGAGGTAATTAATCTGGCAGGGCAAGAGAAGGAATTCCAGACGTGAAAACGCAGCAATAACTCAACATGGTTGGGAAGACGCCAGGAACATGGATAAGCAAAGTCAACACAAGATAAAGTCATGTTTGCTCCCAGCAGCCGCAGCACTCAGCATGCATATATTTTAAACTCTCCTCCCAGGTGTGCCTAATGAAGGGAATCGGGGCCCTTTCCTCCCCCGTAAGCCACACAACCCACATTGCTCCCTTCTCTGTTCCTCCCTGCGTGCCCTAGAAGGAAGAAGAGTGTGAGCCTGGGTCTTCCTCTGAACCCCTTCTCCCTTGTTCTACCTCTCTCCTGCTCTGCCCAGCCAGACTTTGCCCTTCCCCAGTTTCCTCCACAGCCAACTGAGCCACACTCCCACTCCCTGTCAGCTGTTCATCTTCCTCCTCGGATTCAGACTCTGACAGGGGCATGACACTTCCTTTCCATATAGGCGTAAAATATTAAGTGAGTCCTTGCTCTCCTTTCTGAAGCCCCGTTTCCATCAGCCAGCCTGTTTCACCCAATGCTTGTGCACCAATTCACTTCTGGTCTTGAGGTTACTCCAGAAGTGAGGCGGGGAGGGAGCTTTTAGCTGTGTCTCTTCAACCAATTGGAGCAGGGGTGTCAAACTCAAGGCCCACGGGCCAGATCTGGCCTACGGGGCCACCTTGAAAACAGCAAAGGACTGGCCTGTGTTGCCTCTGCCAGCAAAAACAGAGTTTGGGGAAGTCGCACCCAGCCCACCCAGCCTCTGTTTTGCTGGCCGAGGGCTGCAGGAGACTGTCGCAGCTGAAAACAGAGCCTTGATGAGTGACACTGAGCTGGCCACCCCCACCATGGCCAAGCCCAACCCATCCATGGCCAACCCCCGCCCCAGAGGTCAAACGCCACCCTCAGTGAAGTTGAGTTTGATACCCCTGAATTGAGTCTTGTTGTGGCTCGGAGGTTTGAGCCTGCTTTGTCAGAGGTCGAGGACTTGGTAAATGAGGAAGAGGAGGATTTCGCTCTGAGGTTTGAGCCTGCTTTGTTAGAGGATTTGGAATTGCCTTCCTCCCCAGGGCTTTCCTCCTCGGCAGGATCTACCTCAGGTATCGGCAGATAATCAGGAGAGCGATCAGAGCCTCTGACTGAGGATCAAGCCGAGGAATGCTGGCTTGATGCGAGGCAACGGCGCAGGCAAAAGTGTAAGTTGCAACGTAAAAGGAAAGGACGAATTAGAGACTGAGATGAGGGACTGACACGCCCCACAGAGAATAAAAGTGGGTGTGTTCGCTCTGAGAATTTGTTCGGGACAATGTGTTAATTTGTGAGAGCAGCTCCGACGGATTCTGTGTGTGTGGCGATAGCCTGTGATTTATGTTCTTGCTTTATTATCGGACTTGGCAGACAGCTTGTGTGAGACTGCCAAGGACTTGCCTGGCCAAAGGAATTTAACCCTGTCATTACTGGTCTTGTCTGCTTGTGTATATTCCTTTGGAAACTTGGACTTCTCACTTCGTTGGCACAGGTGAGACATAACAGAGTCTTATC
This sequence comes from Notechis scutatus, assembly GCF_049901735.1. Lineage (NCBI taxonomy): Eukaryota > Metazoa > Chordata > Lepidosauria > Squamata > Elapidae > Notechis > Notechis scutatus. The sequence continues at coordinate 21,906,756 of NC_142017.1, forward strand.
TGCGAAATGGCTGTGGTGATTTGGGAGTGCTAGCAACAGTGGTCAGGTAGTTTCCCCAATCGGGGAAGCCAAAAGGCAGTTTTCATGTTGCATATCTATGTCTGCTGTTTGTGATTGGTGAACTCTATATAAAGGCATCCCAGTTTTGGAAGCTGTGCTGAGAGCTGTTCTCGGCCACCCTGGTCCCTTGCAAATCTGATTCTGTCAGAATAGAGCATGGTAACAAGGTCAGCCAATGAGAACTGTTTGGAAACTGAAACTAGAAGTAGCCTAGGCGTGGCTGTTTATTAAGCTCTGCAACTCTAAAGCTATGTTGAGCTCTGAGTCTGTCTATTGAAATGAAACTGCTTCTCTCCTCTGCTTGCTTGCTGAACTAAAGTAAAAGAGAAACTAACTTGCTTGCTTGCTGAAAACTCTGCTCTGAACTTGCAACATGTTTCTGTTTGAGTTTGCTCCATGTTGTAGAAATCTACAACTGGTTTGTAAAATATACTTATTATGTTTATAAAGATGTTAAATGAAGCATCAGCCATCTGTGTTTACTTTTCTGGCACTGAATTAATGCTGCAAAACTCTGAATAGATTCCTTGATGGATCTCAGCTGCGTCTATCCTCAGGCTCACTTATAACAGAATAACAGTCAGAAGGGACCTGGAGGTCTTCTAGTCCAACCCCTTGCTCCCAGGAAACCCTATACTATTTCAGACAAATGGTTGTCCAATCTCTACTTAAAAGCCTCCAGTGTTGGAGGATTCACAACTTCTGGAGGGAAGCCATTCCATGGGTTAATTATTCTCACTGTCAGAAAGTTCCTCCTTAGTTCTAGATTGGTTCTCTCCTTGATTAGTCTCCACCCGTTGCTTCTTGTCCTGCCCTCAGGGGCTTTGGAGAATAGCTTGACCCCCTGTTCTTTGTGGCAGCCCCTTAGATATTGGAACACTGCTATCATGTCACCCCTTTTCATTAAGATTTCCTTTCATTAAGATATCCTTGGCCCAGCTTTCTCTCTCTGATAGTGCAATCTCTTCCCTGAGAAGAGATTCTGGTTTGGTTTACTGGGCTGCTTCTTCCAATAATGGGCTTCTTGTCTCCAGGTAAAACCCTGGCAAAACAACTATACGTGCTGTGACCTATATATCCCCAAAGACAGATGAAATGTTTTCCTTATTATGAGCTCATAGGTGATCTCTTGATTATATTGAAATATTTTTTGCAATATCTTTCCTGCTGTGCATAGAAAGGAAATTTACTTGGGCATAAATTGTCACACTGCTGTCAGTGATGACCACAGGCAGATATTAAATCATAATCTTTGCTAGGCGCTTGCCTGCATGGTGACCCCTAGGCAATGCTGGTTTGAATCATTTGCAGTAGATCTGCCTTCTGATATGGTTGCCAGTTGCTTGCTTGTCTCCTTTTTAAATGATTTCATATTTCATGGTTGGGCTGGTTTTTGATAACTTTTGGTCTATGGCTGGTGTAACTCAAAAATAAAACAAGTTGTACCGGTATTTGCTACCCTGTGCAGGACTGTGATTGGACAGATGATGTGTCCCCTCTGTCAGAGTATTCATTAACTGGCAGAGACATAGTTAACAGAGTCAGTGAGTAGGCATGGTAACAGATCAGCCAATGGGAGCTGACCTGGAAACTAGAAGTTCTCTCCAAATTTTTGTCTGCTGAAGTTGAGTTGCTGCTCTGCTCTGAACCTGTAACATGTCTGCCTCTGTTTGAGTTTGCTCCATGTTGGAGAAATCTACAACTGGTATTGTAAAATTTACTTTATATGTTTATAAAGAAGTTAAATGAAGCCTCAGTCATCTGTGTTTACTTTTCTGGTGCTGAATTTACATTGTGATACTCTGAACACCCTCCCTTGAAATAACCCTGGTGTTTGTATACCATCCTAAGCCCCAGTTTAAAAGTTGATAAATAAACAAATAAAAGGATGTTCATGCAGCCAGCTAAATTCTGCATTATCCACATGTCCACGAGTCATTTGAACTCAACTCAACTAGCAGTATTCCAGTATTTGAGGGGCTGCCACAAAGAAGAGGGGGGTCCATTTTAACAAACCTCCCTTGTATCATTAGTTCTTTTCTTATATCTACATGTTTCTAACTTCTGTCTTTATTAACTAGCCATTGAGAAAATAAGCCCCATGTCAAAAAGTTTCTTCCTTTTCCTTAATGGTGTTACTTAGTGTGAAGATGTACACATAACTCTGTGTCTATATCAAATGTATACATTTTAGTCTAGCTATGGACTAGCAAAATTTTGCTGTCCCATAGAGAGGACCATCCAGCATGGAACTTTTTTTTTTTCACAACACTTAATCTTCAGTCATCTACACTACAGGACCTGTGGGACAGTTGTCCATGAATGAGTAGAAAGAAACTTCACAGCGCCATGGAATCCCCTCCTTTGCCATCTTCACTAATGATGATGAGCCTGGGATTGTCTCAAAGACTGATAGGCCCATTTGAAAGAACTGTACCCTCCCACTGTCCAAAATGGAAAAAAAAGTGCCCAAAGAGGAGAATGGAGGATGATCAGGAGAGCTTGTCACATATATCCATGGCAAAACCTGCTCAACTAAGGATGTTTTCAACTAAAGATGTTTTCAGGTTACAGCAGAAATGGGTGAAGAAATAATATTTCAGGGCAGCGTCATTTTCTTTTGGCTCAAGAAAATATGGTGTGTCACATTGTGGTGCCACGGGACTGAACAACCGGAAAGAACTGGAATAAGAAGAAGGACGTCAGAGATGGTGAAGTCCAGCCCTATGCAGAGTAGTCACAGGAACCAGATATAAAAGGGAAAAAGCCAAGGAGAGTCACAGTCGTAGATTTCCTTCAATCCTTTCAAATAGAAGCGTTGCCACAGGATAGTGTGTATTTTCTATTCTTCAAAGAATCTGAGGACAGCAACCTTGACAGAGGGATACAATCAAGATCAAGGGAGGTACCAATAACACTCTATAAAGCTTTAGTAAGACCACACCTAGAGTACTGCATCCAGTTTTGGTCAACACACTATAAAAAAGATGTTGAGACTCTAGAAAAAGTGCAGAGAAGAGAAACCAGGATGATTATGGGACTGGAGACCAAAACATATGATGAACAGTTGCAGGAACTGGGCCTGGCTAGTATGGTGAAGAGAAGGACCAGGGGAGACACAATAGCAGTCTTTGAATATTTGAGGGGCTGCCACAGAGAGGAGGTCAAGCTATTTTCCAAGGCACCCAAAGGCCAGACAAGGAATAATGGATGGAAACTGGTCAAGGAGAGATTCAACCTAGAATAACTTTTCTGACAGGGAGAACCATCAACTGATGGAACAGAAGTTGCCTTCAGAAGTTGTGGGAGCTTCATCCCTGGAGGCTTTCAAGAGGAGGCTGGAGTGCCTCTGTCAGAAATGGGGTAGGGTCTCCTGCTTGGGCAGGGGTTGGACTAGATGGCCTACAAGGTCCCTTTCAACTCTGTTAATCTGTATCTGTATCAGTAATGGAAGATTATCAAGAAGTGATCCAACCTAGAGTTTAAGGAGAAATTTCCTGATAGTGAGAACAATTAATCAGTGGAATGGCTTATCTCCAGAAGTTGTGGGTGCTCCATCCCTGGAGGCTTTTAAGAGTATACTGGAGAGCCATTTGTCCAGCAGTAGATTGTACTAGAAACCTCCAAGTCCTTCCAACCCTCAGATGTCATTATTTTGTAGGTTCAATTTAGCAGTCAGAAAAACTTCACAGTAGAAATAGTTTCCTAAATCCATGGGGTAATACGCAAAATATTCCATGCATTAACTGTATACAGCACTTTGGTCTACGGGTTAAGGTACTGGGCTAGAAAACAGGAGACTGTGAGTTCATGCCCTGCCTTAGCCAGGAAAACCCACTGGGTGACTTTGGGCCAGTCCCTCTCTCTCTCAGCCCAACCCACTGCACAAGGTTGTTGTGGGGAAAATAGGTGTCATTCCCTTGTTGGAATCTGATTCAGAGTGGGAGGCCAAGCAGCTAACAGGGAATGGGAGTGTGGCTCCATTGGCTGTGGAAGAAACTGGGGAAGGGCAAAGTCCGGCTGGGCAGAGCAGGGGAGAGGTAGAGCAAGGCAGAGGAAATTCAGAGGAAGACTCAGACCCACCCTCTCTTCATCCTATGGCACGCAGGGAGGAATGGAGAAGGGAGCAACGTGGGTTGTGTGGCTTATGGGGGAGGAAAGGGCCCTGATTCCCTTCATTAGCTGCAGCTGGGAACACAGGGTTTAAAAAGGGAAGCTGTGCACACCAAACTGTTGGGAGCAAATCGTGAATTATCTGGCATCGTGGAGGCTTATCTGTGTTCCTGGCGTCTTCCCAACTGTGTGTGTTTTGCCGTGCTTTCAAGTCTGTAATTCCATCTCCTGCCCTGTCAAGTTAATTGCTGCAGCTTCGTTTTTTGGGATTTTAGTTACAGTCTGTATGTACTTTGTTTTCGGACTGAATTTCCTCCACTTAAAGGCTGTTTCTGGGAGAGTTTTCCTCCAGCTGAAGCTAACGTGGACATTGGGGGCAAAGTTTGAGATAAATAAAGAGACTCTTCTTGCTTATTTAACTGTGTTGCCTTTGTGCCACACCCCGGGTCATCACAATAGGAGGAGGAAGGTGTGTTGGATATGTTCACTGCCTTGAGTTATTTGTAAAAATAATAAAGGCAGGATACAAATAAATAAATGAACTTTTCCTTGCATGAAGCAACTCATTTTATTTAGGTGGTCCATGTCCAAATCCAAGCAAGTTTGGTTTGGAGACCTAAATGCGTGCTTCATTCCAGATTCAGACCCAAAGATACAATGTTCTGGGCAGAAGGGTTTCCATGGAGAGAGGAAGAGAAAAAAAAGCCACCGATGTTGGCAGCAGCATCCACAGCTGCTAAGGGGAGGTAGGGAAAAGAAGATGTAGGGAAGGTTGGTGGGCAGGCCAGCTCATGGGCCCAGCAGGGGAGGGAGAGCCCACCAGAATCTCCAGATTTTATTTTGATCAACAACCAGAACAGCAAACAAAATATTCTAGTTTCAAGTTTGCCAAAGTGCAGTGCATCCCCAATGGTTTGGCAGAAGTTCTGAAATAATGACTGTAGAACGTGCACATAATAACAAAAATGCCAGACCAAAGTTAAAATCATAAGACGATAGCCAAGGTGACACAACATGAGCGTTGGCCTTAATGGCTATCCCAGCCCAGCACCTGGAGAAGAAACACCTTAGACCCAGAGGGCCCAATCCTCCTGGCCTTCCAACTTGTCCCTATCAAAGCAGCATAAAGCGGTACTAAGTTTTCACATGATCTTGATACAATCCGTCTGTTGATGCAGCCTAGGACTGGGTTGGCTTTTTGAGCCACCGTTGAGCTGCTACCACCTATTCTAAACCTGTACTTTTGATTATGGTCAGTCAGAATAGAGCTGGAAGGAACCTTTGAGGTCTTCTAGTCCAGCTCACTGCTCAAGCAAGAGACCCTATACCAGGGTCCTCCAACCTTGGCAACTTTTAGCCTGGAGGACTTCAATTCTGGGAACTGAAGTCCTCCAGGTTTAAAGTTGCCAAGGCTGGAGACCCCTGCCCTATACCATTTCAGACAAGTTTCAGACATTCCAGTCTCTTCTCAAAAACCCATAGCACCCACAACTTCTGGTGGCAAGCTGTTCCACTGGTTAATTGTCTTCACTGTTACGAAATTTCTCTTTAATTCCAGGTTGCTTCTCTCTTTGACTAATTCCCAACCATTTTTTCTTGTCCTGCCCTCTGGTGCTTTGGAGAATAATTTGACCCCCTTTTCTTTGGGGCAGAGCAGACCCTCAAATACTGGAATACTACTATCATGTCCCCCCCTGGTCCTTATTTCCTCTAGACTAGCCAAACCCAAATCCTGCTACTGTTGTTCATATTTTAATCTCCAGGCCTTTAATCATCTTAATTGCTCTTTGCACTTTCCAAAGACTCAATGTCAACTCATAAAACATTCCTATGCCTGTTTTAGTAATTGCCATTTTTAAAAAAAGGGGGGGGGAGAAAATCTGGAAGAGCAGTGCAGCAGTTTGAAAGCAAAAGTACATTCCAGCTCTTATCTTTAAAAGAGTGTAACTAAAATACCAGAGCTTTTGCCTGCAAATATATTTAATTGGAGAACGTGAATGATGACACCCAGCCTGTGAACATGCTCAATTGGAGAATCTGATTTATGACACACCCAGGGGGGAGGGGAAACAGGGTCACAAGGGACTGTAAATGACGTAGGCCAGATTTGGCTTCATAACAAGGCAGTGCCAGTATATCACCTCTAATAAATCCTTTGAAGTTTTTGAAGTTTGGCTTGATAATCATGATTTAATTAGAGCTATTGCTGGAATCCTGACACTCAACATCTTTTTTTGTAATGTGGTGACCAAATCACATTACAAAATTTTCTTGCCTAAGTGTACCAATTCAGTCTTTCCACTGAATTTCATTGTGTTAGATAAGGCCGACTGTTCAAGTCTGTGAAGATCCTTCTGGATCTTGAGTCTATCTTCTAAAATGTTGTCTGTTCCCCACCAGCTTGATGTTTTCTGCAAATTTGGTGAGACCCTTTTCCATCCCTTCATCTAAATCACTTAAGAACATGTTGAAGAGTACTGGGCCTAAGACAGAATTTTGAAGTATCCCACTGCTTAACTTCCCTCCATGTAGATGTGGTTCCATTGAGGACTACACATTGAGAGCAGTTGCATTGGTCAGCCAGTTACAAATCCATCTGATGTTGATGCTTATCAAAAAGTAGGCTGTGGTCTATTTTGTTTAATGCTTAGTTTACTGAAGTCCAAGTACATTTTGTCCTCAGCATTTAGTGATCCACTAATTTAGCCACTTTGTTAAAGAATGCAATGGGATTTTTTTGGCATGATCTCTTAAAGTTGTAAAATTTAGAAATTTTTTAAAACTATTATAAAAAAATGAAAATGTAATTAATAATACATTTTTTTATTTTTTTTCCTTTTTTCTTTATACAATTTTTTAAAATGATTTTAAAAGTTCAAAGATCTAGATTTAATTTATACATTTAATTAAAATTGGTAATGTTTAATTAAAATTAGGTTTTTTTTTTTAATGAAGATTGGATTTATAGAGGGTTTTAACCTCTTGAAGTTAATCCTGGAGTAATTCTTAAAAGTCAGTTCTCAACTCCCTCTTGTAGCTAGTATTAAAATCAAACAGTACTCCTCAGAGGGAAGAGGAAAAAAAGAGAAAAAAATTGCATAGATTAAAATTGTGTGTGTGTGTGTGTGTGTACATACTTACTTATTCTGCATTTTGATCTATGCATTATATATGATTTTTGCATCTTTGTAGAAACCTGCAGGAAACGCTTCTGGTGCTGAACCAGCCAAGTTCAGCAGGTAATACTCAGAAGAGCATGATCACCTGCTGAATTTTGCCGGTTCAGCAGCACCAGAAACGTCCTGCAAGGGCCCCCTTAGGCTAGCACTCCAAGCAGGTATTTGCCATTTTCTGCTCATCAGGATTCTCTTTTTTTTCTTTCGAAAAAGTTTTTTATTTTTATAACAAAGACAAACAAATAAAACCAATTTTCTGTTCAACAGTGTGTCGGTTGGGTACGTATATCTTGTGCATATAGTAATATTATCATACATTTCTTACTTTTTTTATATTTATAACCATTCTAGTCAGTATTTTATATCACATTTGTCAATTATTTTGTTATCATTAACATTGTAATTATTGTCTTTCAAAAATGTATTTCATCCTTACCTAAATTATATTCATTCTCTTACTTAGTCTAACTCAATCAATTATGATATATTGTACCATTATTATATGTTTCAGTTTCTTACTCTTCTGTCTAGCCATACATAGAATAAATTCCAAGTTTTATAATAACCTTTTTCTTCCTGTTCTCTAATTGCCATTGTCAATCTACTCATTTCTGCACATTCCATTATTCTCTTGTTTCCTCTTCCATCGGAATTTTCTCATTTTTCCAATTTTGTGCGGATACAATTCTAGTTGCTGTTAATACATTGATAATCAAACACGTGATCTCTTTATTGTAACCATTAGGATTCTCATCAGGAACAGTGAATAAGCCTTTCTTATTCAACTTGTGTCTGTTTGTCCTCCTCTCAAAGGTGGCAACAGGAACAGGTTCCAAAACACCTCTCTTCTTGGGGCCTTAGTTCTCCAACTCAGAACTTCATCTAGAACAGTGTTCACCAACCGGTGGTCTGCGGACCACTGGGGGTCCACGAGAAAATTTGGGGGGTCCGCAGAAACATTATTTGCATTTTTATATTGCACTAAAAACTGACACAGTGCCCAAGATGCTGAGCTTGTCAATCAGAAAGGTCGGCATTTCGGCGGTTCGAATCCCTAGCGCCGCATAACGGAGTGAGCTCCCGTTACTTGTCCCAGCTCCTGCCAACCTAGCAGTTCGAAAGCATGTAAAAATGCAAGTAGAAAAATAGGGGCCCCTTTGGTGAGAAGATAACTGTTCCATGTGCCTTCAGCGTTCAGTCATGCCAGCTACATGACCACGGAGACGTCTTCGGACAGTGCTGGCTCTTCAGCTTTGTAATGGAGATGAGCACCACCTCCTAGAGCCAGAAACGACTAGCACATATGTGTGACGGAAACCTTTACCTTAAATACTATTTATCTTTTTAAAAAATTCATATTAGTAGTCCACGGAATTTAAAATTATGGATTTAGTGGTCCCTGAGGTCCGAAAGATTGGCAACCCCTGATCTAGAACAGGGCTGGCAAACATGCAGCCTGCAGGCCAGAAGCGTCATGTACTGGCCAGGCCCTCGCCCAGTTTAGCAAAGTGGAAAAAAAGTCCCGATACATGCCATGAGGATGCGAGTTTGACACCTCTGATCTAGAAGTTCTCAGGTTCTGACTTCTGGCAGGTGGAAGGAGACTATCTGTGCTGGCAGTGACTGATCAATGACACTGATAAATTGGCAACTGTCAAATGGACATCTTTGTGTAGCACAAAGGTGGATTTCCCCACCCAGGGAGTGATCTTTGGGCTACCAGAAGTGGTTGGAGGCAGTGGTGGGATTCCAAAATTTTTACTACCGGTTCTGTGGGTGTGGCTTGGTGAGCGTGGCAGGGGAAGGATACTGCAAAATCCCCATTTCCTCCCCACCCACTAACCTGCTTTCCAGTTCTGTTCTCCTGTGCAGAGCAGCAAAAGAAGACCCAGTCAATCAACTGGGACTTGATGGGAGGCAAAGAAGAGATGGGCTTGGCAGGGCCAGTCAGAGGTGGTATTGGCCGGTTCTCTGAACGACTCCAAATTTCCACTACCGTTTCTCCAGAACTGGTTGGAACCTGCTGAATACCCACCTCTGGTTGGAGGATGTTAATAAACCACTTCCAGGCAAGAAGGGGGCTGGAGTGGAGGCCACGGATTTTCTTGCTTTCCAAGAAAAGGGGAAAATAGTGGTTCAAATAAATTGCTTTGTGCCAATTTCCACACTGTTGTGATTTGTTGCCACAAAGTCTCACCCCCCTCTCCTGAAGCATATTAATAAAATCACAATATTCATCATTATGCAGATCTTTGCTATCCAACAAGTCCTCTCCTCTTCCTTTTGTTATTCCAAGTGTCTGAATTTCATTATGAAACAGGATTATCACCAAGACAATGTGTGGAGGGAGGGAAGGAGAGCCATGGAAATGTTGATCTGTGCTTTTCAGAATAGACCCAGGTATTGTTTGAAGCTTGTTGCTTTTTTGTACTCTTAGCAGAAATGAAAAAAATAAATAAATATGCAAGATATGGAGAGGGTGTAAGGCAAGAGCCTTTCTTTCAAAGCGTGTTACATATTGGGACACTTAAGTTGGATGACAGTCATGCAGCATGATGTCCTTTTGAGTGAATTGCACAGAAATAATCCATGTGCAGCTCTCCCACCAGTGTGAAGATTTGGGTACATTGTGAAGATTGGGACAGGGAAATTCTCCAAGGAAATGATGAAATAACATTTGCATTTGTCTCCTCCTCCTCTTTCCCTTCCTTCCTTCCTTCCTTCCTTCCTTCCTTCCTTCCTTCCTTCCTTCCTTCCTTCCTTCCTTCCTTCCTTTTTTCCTTCTTTCCTTCAAAAGAGAATTTTAGGCATTCCCATCTCATTTTCAAAAGCTGTCCCACTGAGTTTTGCTGAAATTCAGTCTCTAGATTATTAAAGCATGTTTAGGCTCAGTAAGAAGGCAGCCCTTAGAAAATGGTGTTTATATAGATTGTTGTTCAACTGAAAGATCTGGAACACAGAAGTTTGCTTCCTTTATTAAAAGAATGAAGTTATTTATTTATGTCTTGTCTTTCCAGAAGGTCCCCGAGCAGTTTAAAATTACAATCCAAACAGATTAAAACAAAAGCATTACTGAAATTTCTTGCCATATGCATCAGGCTAACACTGTTACTTTTCCCCTTAGTTTCCCTTGGCAGCCCTGGCATTTGCCCAGATGGAGGCCTAATATTCTAAACAAATCAATCATCTGTTGATTAGGAATTTGTTTGCTGTTTATAAGTTTGGAGAATGACAGCTGTTTGCATTTTATTTAATAAGAATGATGGCGTGTTGGGTGTTTTTTTTTTCCAAGTTATGCATCAGGAGCTCAGCAAAACTAGTCAAGCTGTCAGCATCCACGTTTCCCAGCAAATTGTAATTCCGAGGCTTCCAGCCCATCACATTTTTGCTCTTTTCCATTTTCCCCCAGCATTATTTGTAAAATACATTGCAGTCTTCTGCTACAACTGCTAAATTTTGAAATACATTGTGTTGGTTAACTATGATTTCTTTTTTTTAATAAACTTTATTAGTCTTTTATGAAACAAAGAGTACAAATATCTTAACTTCAACAGTTTTTGGCATTCGTCTTCTACTACTATTTTGTGGATTATTTACAAATATATACAATTTATGCAAAATAAACATTAGTTTATATGTTTCTTATCATTAATTTTTTCATCATCCATTTATCTATCTGTGCTCAATCCAGTCATACCGTTTTTCCCAAGTCTTATAATACTTGGGAAATTTGGAGCGGGGGGGTGTAACTATGATTTCTTAAAGAAACAGTTGGGTGTGTTGAGTTCACACAACATGCTGTAACAACAGGGGAAAAAACAGCAGGATTATAGCTAAGTGTGCACAAGGTAAAATGGGCAAAAATGAAACTGGGTCTTTTGTGATTCTCTGTGTTTTGAGAAGCATCTTTCTCGTAGTCAGGGATGTGAGCTCCCCCTTTTCTTAAGCCAGAAGGGAATTTTGGATGTATCACAGAATCACCAAAAGTGCCCTTAAATTATTCTACAATCTTGAATTTGGAGGAAAGAGAGAATAAAATCATTCAGAGGGAGACTGGAATGCTGAATCCAGTTTTGGTCAGCACATTACAAAAAAGATGTTGAGAGTTTGGAAAAAGTGCAAAGAAAAGCAACTAAGATGATTAAGGGCTGGCAGACGAAAACATATGAAGAACAGTTGCAAGATTTGGGTTTGGCCAGTCTAGAAAAAAGAAGGACTGGGGGTGACATGATAGCAGTATTCCGGTATTTGTTCTGACCCAACTGGGTTCCCAAAGAGCAAACACAGACAAAGGCAGCAGCCCCCACCTTTCAGGGTTTAATCATGAAAGCTGTTCTGAAGGCTGCTTTCCACTAATTAGCTCGGACAAGAAAGAGCCTTGCCAAGTTGTTTGTCAAGGCTGCCAAAAACCCAGAGATAAGAACTAATTTACAAAATTCTCCAAACACGAACTAAGATGTCCACAAGTTGAGCTTCAGAGCTTCTTTGCTGTCTACAGAGAACGCTTTTCCAAACCTGGCTTTTATCCTCTTGAGGGAGGGGCCACTACCTTGCAGCCTTACTCCCGAGTCGCCTGTGCTGCTGTAATTGTTCTTTCCTCTGAGTAATCCTTCATGCACAGGCTCCTCAGGAACCTCCTCGTCACTGCTGCCAGCCCCCACAATCTCTGAAGGAGGCAGTCCACTCCCTGATGGTCCTGGCCCCTCATCAGAGTCATTGCTCTCCTCAGCCATCTGCACCTGCTGCTGGCTAACCACAACAGTATTTGAGAGGCTGCCACAAAGAAGAGAGGGAGGTCAAATTATTCTCCAAAGCACCAGAGGGCAAGACAAGAAACCATGGATGGAAACTATCAAGGAGAGAAGCAACCTGGAAATAAGGAGAAATTTCCTAACAGTGAGGATAATTAACCAGGAGAACAGCTTGCCTCCAGAAGTTGTGGGTGCTCCATCACTGGAAGTCTTTAAGAAGAGACTGAACAGTCCGAAATGGTATAGGGTCTCCTGCTTGAGCAGAGGGTTAGACTAGAAGAACTCCAAGGTCCCTTCTAGCTCTATTCTGATTGATTGATTGGTTGGTTTGTTGGTTGGTTTGTTGGTTGATTGATTGAGAGAGAGAAAGAGAGAAAGAGAATCAAACCAAGAGGGTGGTTGGGACTGCTCATTATAGCCTTTTAAAGGGGGGGCAGGTCTTCAGTGGAGTAGTTGCTCCTGCCATCTGGATTCATTTGAGCCCCACCCTTTGACAATTCTTGAACCCAAGAGTGGGTTGCTCTTAGGTATGCTACCTTGTTGATGAGGCTACATATTTTCATGTTGTCATGATTAAGTTTTCTTGATACCCAGCACCATTTTACATCACTTTAAATGTATCTATTCATCAGGGGGATTTTTCATCCGACAGGGAAAAAGAGTTTATTTTTATAGATGATCCTGCAGTCTCTTGGAATAATCATAAGTTCAAGGTAAAGTTGTTAATTATTCAATGGCTGTAGCAGAGCATTCACACTGAATTCCCATGTGCTAAAAGTTTCAGAAGAAACTAGAAATTCAAATAAGACATTCCAGAATGCTAAAAAAAAAAAAAAAAAAGGCAAACAGGTACACATTCTCTTGTCTTGTGTTATGGGCTTCTTGCCACTTTCCTTTGTGACCAGAGGCAAACTCCCCTGACCAATAACCAGCCAAGACACAGTGAACACTTCCATGCTTTGTTTATTGCAACAAACAGAAGCTATCGAAACTTGGTTCTCTCCAAAGTTCCAACTCAAACTATTCCTTTCTTCATACAACCCTGTCTCAAGCCACCACATCCCTCTTCGTTCCCATTGGCTCAGGTACTATGACAATGATGACATCTCTAACGTTCGAAACATCATCAGAGAAAATCAAGCATCAACCATCTCCCCTGAAGAAATACTTGATATTTCCCATGTCGGTCCTGAGCTTAAAAACAAAAACGGCTTGATGATCCCACACCTCTGCAGGGTTGTTTGCAAAAACGAAACAAGCAAACGCAAATTCATTTTCTCAATAAATTCACTCGCAAAGAGCAACAATAACCATAAGAACCTTCATTCTCGCCCTGATCTAACCTTACAACAATGTGTACGATCCCGGGAGCTACGTTCTGAGCTCAAAAGATTACATGAATTAGGTAATATAAATCTATACATTGACTGCCGTGCTGACTGTATCAAAAGCAAGAGCCACAACCCACGTTACAATATCCATCACCCAAATATCCAATGTTAGGGATGCACGCCCCTTACTTCCTCCAGACCCACTATTTCATATCTTAAATGCAAACTACTTAATGCAAGAAGCCTCGTGAATAAGCTCTTCTAAGCTCAGCCACATTTGATATTATATTTGTCTGCGAGACATGGTTAAATGCATCTTTCCCAGACTCCATTACCACTACAAGAGAACATCAAGTTTTTCAGTCAGATCGCAAAATCCGCAGAGGCGATGCAGTTGCTATATTCTATAAGAAGTCTCTAAATCTAAAAAAGATCCAAATTATACAAGAGCTTGCTCTTCCTAAGACCATCAACTGTGAACTGTCCTTAAATACCTCAATCCGCTTCTTACTTTGCTATCGAACCCCTGACTATGATATAATTCATGCAAACAAGCTAACTTCACTACTGACATGGACTGCCTCCTGCCCACACCCTCTCATTTTTCTTGGTGAATTCAACTTACCTCTTATAAATTGGACACTAAATGAATGTACATCTGAACCCATTCATACAACCCTGTACAACGCCATTAACACACTAGGACTGGAACAACTAGTAACCAACAATACTAGACTTAACAACTGCCTCGATCTCATCTTCTGCAATAGTTTGAATTCAATTTATGGAATACAAATTAATGAACCCTCAACATATGTCCACACAAAAATCATCATAACGACGAGATCCCCAATTATAACTTCAAAAAAGGCAACTATGATTTTATAGATAACAATCTCTCATCTCTTGTTTGGCAATTTCTATTCACTGGATGCAATACTGTTGAAGACCATTACAACATATTTTTACTTGAAGTCAAAAGAGTCATCAAACTATATGTATCAATAACAACTCCCAAAACCAGAAAAAACAAATTACCCATAACAATAAGGAAGCTTCAATCCAAAAAGAGATCACTTTGGCAGAAAAACAAATCTGGTCACATTGCCAACTTCAAAAGCCAATACAAAAATTGATGCCACCAAATAAAGATTGAATGCATCAATTATCACATTAAACAATAATGTGATAACTCCACCCGTGCTTTCTACAATTTTGTAAACAACAAACTAAAAGACTCAAGGTCCATCCCACTCCTGAGAGGACCTAATGGTAAAGACTGCAACGATGACACTATTAAAGCCAACCTCTTTAACACATTCTTTGGCTCAGTATTTGTAAACAGCAATGAACCATGCCCAGTATTTCATAGTTGAACCACAGACAACTACAATGATCTAATACATATCGATTTTACAGAAGACAATGTTGAAAAAGCACTATGCAATCTAAAACCATCTCTATCCATTTGGACCAGACGGAATATGTGCCTACTTCTTAAAAAAGCTATCCAATGCCATAGCTGAACCTCTAAGCATAATCTTTGAAAAATCTTTCAGGACCTTGCCAAACCAATGGTCACTAGCCACGGTCATTCCCATCTTCAAAAAGGGAGACCCCAGCCTAGTTGAAAATTACAGACCAATCTCCTTATGCTGCGTCACCTGTAAATTCATGGAATCAATTATTAACCAATCCATTATCCTCCACTTAGAGACAAACAACCTACTCTCTAATAAACAATTTGGTTTCAGAAAAAAACTATCCTGAAATCTGCAACTCTTACACTGCAAAAACATATGGACTACACAACTCGATCAGGGTAAAGCAATAGACGCAATTTACATAGACTTCTGTAAAGCCTTTGAGTCTGGTACACGACAAACTACTCCTAAAACTAAAATCTTATGGTATCTCTGGATACCTGAATAACTGGATAGAAGCATTCCTGTCAAACAGACAACAAATGGTCAAAATTGGGAGCATCCTATCAAATTCTGTACCTGTCAACAGTGGGGTCCCCCAAGGCAGTGTTCTAGGATCAGCTCTTTTCATACTCTGCATAAATGACCTCTGTGATCATATCAAGAGCAACTGTGTTCTCTTCGCTGATGATGTAAAGCTATTCAACACCACAGACAATACTGCTACCCTTCAAAAAGACCTTGACTATGTATCAGAATGGTCAAACAAATGGCAACTTCATATCTCAACAAATAAATGATCTCTCTTACATATTGGCAAAAAAAAATATCAGAAAATAAAATACAAGCTGAATAGTCAAGACCTTGTCGATGATCCAAACTCTGTCAAGGATCTTGGAGTACTCATCTCTAATGATCTAAGTGCTGGAGCCCACTGTAACTACATAGCCAAAAAGGCATTAAGAGTTGTTAATCTAATCCTACGTAGCTTCTTCTCTGGTAATATCACACTACTAACTAGAGCATACAAAACATTTGCTAGACCAATACTCAAATACAGCTCATCAGTCTGGAACCCACATTACGTATCTGATATTAACACAGTTGAGAAAGTCCAGAAATATTTCACAAGAAGAGTTCTCCACTCCTCTACTCGTAGAATACCTATGCCACCAGACTCGAAATTCTAGACCTAGAAAACCTAGAACTACGTCCCCTTTGGTCTGATCTAAGTATAGTACATAAAATTATATATTGTAATGTCCTACCTGTCAATGAATACTTCAGCCTTAACCATAGCAATACAAGAGCACACAATAGATACAAACTTATGGTAAAATGCATTAAACTTGATTGCAGGAAATACGACTTCAGCAACAGAGTGGTCAATGTCTGGAATACTCTACCTGACTCTGTGGTTTCTTCCCCAAACCCCAAAATTTTTAACCTTAGACTCTACTATTGACCTCACCCCTTTCCTAAGAGGTATGTAGGGGGCATGCATAAGCACACCAACGTGCCTACTGTCCCTGTCCTATTGTCTCTTTTTATTTTTCTTATATGTGTCCATTGCATGTATTCATAACTATGTTTATACTTATACCTGTTATCTTATAATTGCTTGACAAAATAAAATAAATAAATAAATGAAATAAATAAATAAACTATGAGGCGGTGGTGGGATTCAATTTATTTTTACTACCGTTTGTGAGCGTGGCTTGATGGGTGTGTCAGGGGAAGGATACTGTAAAATCTCCAGTCAGAGGTGGCATTTGCTGGTTCTCCAAACCAGTGGTCGCCAACCAGCGGTCTGTGAGAAAATGTTGGTGGTCCACAGAGAAATGTCATCCCCAAAGCATCCCCCAAACAATACAGGCTTTGCAGGAACCACACGGCTGCACCGCCCACATGGTCCACAGGAACACGAGGCTTGCATCGCTTGCATTGTGAACAACATGAGGTAGTGAGGGGAGGGGGGAAAGGGCGGGGGGGAACTTGCCCCACTCAACCCACGCACCTGGCCTGGCCACTGGGCTGCTTCTTCTCTCCACTTCTTTCTTCTTCTGCTTTTGGCTGCACACAAGGAAAGCAGCAAAAGTCTTTCTTTCTCTCCCCCAAACTCTGCCAGAAATGAGTTTTTGGGACCCTGCAAGGCATCCTATTCCAAGATGCTGTGCCAGCACAACAAATCTCACAAAGACTCATTTCTGGCAGAATTTGGGGGAGAGAAAGAAAGACTTCTGCTGCTTCTGCTGCTTTCCTTGCATGAAGCCAAAAGTCTCTCTCTCTCTCTCTGTCTCCCCCTGAGAATGGAGCTGAGTTGGTATCCTGCAATCCCAAATAAAGAATGATTGATCGGTAGGAAAACGGGGTTGGGAATTTTCCTGCAGACTTTTTTTGGGATTTTCCCAGGGTCTCTGATCCACAGGATTTAAAGTTATGAGTTTGGTGGTCTCTGAGGTCCAAAAGATTGGCGACCCCTGTACTGAATCACACAACACATGTACGTTTAAATTAGCAGACAATATATGCAAGGTGCGTCAAGTAATATTCATTAGTCTATTGAGCATGCTCTTTTAGTTTGTTTTGAGTTCTTGGGTATTTTATGGCTTCTTAGCCAGGGCAACTTGTTCCATCCTGAATCAGCCGTTCTGAGTCAGCTGTGCCCGGTGAGTGGCGTTGCACCGGCCATGCCCACCCTTCTGATCTTCAGAAATGAGTAAAAGTCTTGACTCTAAACTTGGGATGAGCTGTGTTAAAGCTGTTCTTACAGTTGAAAAAAAAATGACATGTCTGATTTTCACCGTATTCTTTCATTGGTGTGTATATTTTAGCTACACAGGTTGCAAAACAATGTGCAATGCCCTGCGGCCCTCAAATGGAAAAAGGAAAGATTAAATCAAACATTTAATCTTTCTTCTCATGCCACCATGGCTCTTTTATGTCAAAAGCTGGAGACATAATTGGAAACGGAAGCTCCATCTGCAGTTCCAAAAAGAAGAGGGATACCTTCCCGCTACAGATGAAAGCTTGGCTTTATGCTGATGGAAAACTTTGGGACCCCTCCCACACAGGAATAGACAGCCTACAACTTTCACACTCCAGCTGGCCAAACAAAAATTGTATCTCCTTTTATTACTTTCATTCAGTTGGATAAGAAAAAAGAATTTATTTTTCAAATTTCCACCAACCACAAAAATTTGGCTGAAATTCCCCTGAGTGGAGTGCAGTTCTCTCACATTGAATTCAGATTATCAGATATAACAGTTCCTCGTGTATTCTTACTAGGAACTTATTAAATAAACCCAGACATTTTGTCAGGTGGAAGTCAAACAAAAATGTGCATCTTTCTTTTGTTCTTATCCTCATTAAGGGAAAAATTGTCATTAGGCAGATCTATTTAGAGCTGGCAGAGAAATGTGTTTTGACTTTGATTACGGCAATTAAAACCTTGGCTATTTAAATTCAGTGTGTGTTATTACTTAAATAACAATTTCACTCCTGGAACACATTTTGCTAAGGAAGGCTGTTAAATTAGGTGATAAAAGGTTACTTTTGTCTTTGAAGTTGAAATATGTAAGCATTATTCTTATCTGTCTGAAATTTGAAAGGCTGCCATATCATATATTTTAGAGGCCTCATTATCAAATTTCTCCAGACTTCATAAAACAAACACATACTTCACTTCTTGTCCTGTTTAATTCTAGCATAGCAATTTATTTTGGTTTTCAGGAAGAGGGAAGAAAGAAGAGGGTTTTTTTTATGTTTGACAGGAGAAGATATCTTTTCATTTGAAATGGCTCAAAGTGTAGCCTGAAAACTATCACGACGCTGCTCTCCTTTCCCAAGCAACCGGGAGAGTCGCTAGACAGATTTATTTATTGGTCACATTTATATGGATGCCCATCTTAGGAAAGGGACTCTGGGCAGCGTATAGCAAACCAATAAAACAATAAATATAAATAGTTAGCTAAACCCGTCATTAATTCTTATTGCAACATTAAAAACTATAAAAGCAGAACTGAATAAGAACAGAAAACAGCAGACAGAGGAAAGTTAATAATAAGGGGGCCAGTGGTGGTATTCTACTGGTTCGGCCGAGCCGGTAGCGCCAATGAGCAGCGGAGATCGAAACCGGTTCTCTCCAATGCTCTGCTGTTGAGAGGACGTTGTACCTGTGAGCAAACATTCCTTTTAAAAAACCGTAGGGGGAGATTGGTGTTGTTGTTTAAAAGGCAGGATAGAGATTAAGAGGTAAAAAAGGACAAGTCCCAGAAAAGTCAAATCTTAAAGAGAAATGGGATTTTGACATTCTTCCACTTGGTTTTTATTAACGCTAAGGGAAAAAAGATAACAGAAACTGTGAGGGGGGTGGTTGTCATAGAGTAAGAAATAACTTTGTAATCACGCTTACATTCGCTGCTGAGGAAATCAGAACCTTCTTTTTATTTTCATTTTTTTTCCTGCACTTTTGCTTTCTCTTCCTTTTTCTCTCAATTTCTTTATTTTCTTTCTTCTGCATTGGTTTGTGTTAGCTTTTATGTTCTTTTTAAATCATACACGTATGCATGTATGTATACAGTATATATCTGCGAAGAGAAGACATTCTTGATCAGTTAGTAACTAGGAAGAAGAATGAAGTGGGTGAAATGCCAAAAGAATCTGAATATAATATACACCGCAGGCTGTTCAATTGATTTGACTGCCAGTTTCTCCGCTCTTGTGATGGCTTTTCATTTCCATTTCAACTCAAAAGGTTTCTGGAAGACGAGACCTTGGGAAAGAAGAGAAGGCAGGAAGGGGATCAGCCCTGAGAACCAGCCCAATGAAGGCTCTACTGTCCCATCTGAGGACACCTCAACTAGTTTGATTCCAGAAACCGCCAAGGTTTCTTAGGATCCTGGGAAATCATTCTGTGTTCCACAAAAGTAAAAATGATGTCTGACTCTGAATGACATTTGCCTGGTTTAACCCTATGTCTAACCAAAATCTGTTTCAGCCCATTGGTCTGGTCCTGTCTTCTGGGACAACAGAAACCACTCTCCTCTCTCCTCTATACCAGTGGTGGGATTCACATTGTTTTACTACCAGTTCTGTGGGCATGGCTTGGTGGGCGTGGCAGGGGAAGGATATACCGCAAAATCCCCCTTCCCTCCCCACCCCCCTAACCTGCTTTCCAGCTCCGTTCTCCTGTGCAGGGCAACCAAAGGAGACCCAGCTGATCAGCTGGGACTCAATGGGAGGCAGAGAAGAGATGGGGTTGGCAGGGGCCAGTCAGAGGTGGGATTTATGCTGGTTCTCTGAACTACCCAAAATTTCCACTCCTGGTTCTCCAGAACTGGTCAGAACCGGCTGAATACCAGACTCTATACCCTTTAGAGATATGAACATTATTATTGTACCTTCCACCAGTTGTGCTTTCTGCAAGTTAGACATTCCCAGTTCCTTTAATTGATCCTCGTAGGACATGGCTCCAGGTTATCCCTCTTTATGCTCTGAGTGTGCTTAGGAAAAGGTGATGCAAGTGGGGATTGCCCGGGCAGAGTGGAGGAGACCAATTGTCAACGCATAAAATATATCTATGTTCTTTTTAGAGTTGCCAACAGAAAGGGAAGGGGGAGCAGTGCAACAGCTTGCAAACCGAAACTGCATTCCATAAATGTTTTCAGAGATAGTAACTAGGTGACCGAAGTTTCTGCCGTGCAAAATTCTAACTGGAGAGCATGATGGATGACTCTTGGCTATGGAGGTGTCCCATTGGAGAATATGAATTATGATACACCCAGGGGGACGGGGGAAAACCAGGGTCATGGGTGACAATGAATGATGTGCCTCAGATTTCAGCTACACCCAGGCAGTGCCGGACATTTTAACTTCCAATAAATCCTTTTGAAGTTTTGGAAGTTTGGCTCAAGACACATGATTTAAGTGCCGGAATCCTGACACCAATTATTTTCCAGACTTACAAATCCCTTTATACAAAGTTCAGCTGTTGTGCAATAGATGTACTTGTTTTTTAGATGTATAATTCCAGCTTACATTAAAATACTAAAGAAAGCTAACAAAAGTTGCATGAATGAAATCTACAAAATCAATACAGTGCAGTAGACTTGGTGGTTGGCCAAACCTAAGAGGGGCTATTTTCATTATTGCTATTGATTTTCCCCAAAATATGAAAATGAATTGGTGAGGCAAGAGAAGCCTCTTCCAGCTGAAGATCAAATGATTCAGGTAGAAAGTAAAGGATGCTCCCTGTATAGCAGTCAGGGTTTATTTCCCCAATGGAATTTCACCAGTTTCCTAAACTTTTGCAGAATCGTCCCAAATCTTTCAAGGCTTCACTGAGATTTCATAGGATTTTAGCATCCACATATGTGATCGGGTAAGATTTCAACATTCTCATGTGGGAATAAGTAGAGTCACTGTAGAAGTGAGGTGGCATAAAATTGGATAAATAAATAAAAATAAAATGCATAAAATTCTTGAGGAATTGTGCAAAGCTCCTGAGATTTCATCCATAATTTTCACAATCCCTGAAGAGTTTACTTGTTATTAACATTTTTTATTAGATGTTTTAGAGAAAATACATAAACAGGAAAGGAAAAATAACAAAAATAAACAGATAAAAGAGTAAGATATGAAATAAAACAAGGGATTACAAATGTCATAGAGATAATTTCCAGTTATAACTGCTTGTGATTTAAATGACTATGTTTTAATATTTTAGAGAACCAAGTTGATCAGTATAGAAATTGGGAGACCATGAGTTCCAATTCTGCCATAGATACAAAGCTGGTCTTGGGCCAGTCGCTCTCTTTCAGCCCTAGGAAGGAGGCAATGGAAACAACTTCCAAAATCATGCCAAGAAAACTGAAAAGCCGTGTCCAAACAGGAGTCAAGATTGACTTGAAAATTCCAATATAATTTTAAAAATATGAACTTTATGTATGTTTTATTCTTGATACAACTGTTGATACAGTTCTTTAGAGGAATTATTGAATCTGTCATTTATACTTCTAAAATAATGACACGTGGTGGCGCAGTGGTTAGAGTGCAGTACTACAGGCTACTTCTGCTGACTGCCGGTTGCCTGCAATTTGGCAGGTTGAATCTTACCAGGCTCCAGGTTGACTTAGCCTTCCGTCCTTCTGAGGTGGGTAAAATGAGGACCCAGATTGTTGGGGGCAAGAGGCTGACCCTGTAAACTGCTTAGAGAGGGCTAGAATGCACTGTAAAGTGGTATATAAGTCTAAGTGTTATTGCTATTGCTATACCTGCCTGTTTGTTACAGGCTCAAGGCTCAAAATCTGGATGGAACTGGACAGACTTGAACCTATCTAACAATATGAAATCCAGTGGTGAGAAAAGTAAGATTTTTACACTTAGGCAAGAAAAACCAAGTGTAAAGATATTGTTTAGGTGAAAATTGGCTTAATGCCAGTAATTGCAAGAGAGATCTTGGTGTCCTAGTGCAGGGGTCGCCAACCTTTTGGACCTTAGGAACCACCAAACTCCTAATTTTAAATCCCGCGGACCAGAGACCCTGGGAAAATCCAAAAAAAAGTCATGCAGGAAAATTCCCCACCCCGTTTTCCTACCGATTGATCATTCTTTATTTGGGATCGCAGGATACCGTCTCCAGCTCCGTTCTTGGAGGGGAGGGGGGAGAGAGAGAGACAGACAGACAGACAGACACTTTTGGCTTCGTGCAAGGAAAGCAGCAGAAGTCTTCCTTTCTCTCCCCCAAACTCTGCCAGAAATGAGCCTTTGCTGGTGCTGCCTCTTAGAGCAGGAGGCCTTGCAGGGTCCCAAAGACTCATTTCTGGTGGAGTTTGGGGGAGAGAAAGAAAGACTTTTGCTGCTTTCCTTGCGTGCAGCCAAAAGCAGAAGAAGAAAGAAGCAGAAAGAAGCAGCCCAGTGGCCAGGCCAGGTGTGTGGGGCGAGTGGGGCAAGTTCCCCCCCTCCACCCTTCCCCCCTCCCCTCACTACCTAGTTTTGTTCACGATGCAAGCGACGCAAGCCTTGTGTTCCCACGGGCCATCTGGGCAGCGCAGCCTTGTGTTTCCACGCAGCCTGGATTAATTGCTTTGGGGGTGACATTTCTCTGCGGACCATCAAAATTTTCTCACCAGTTGGCAACCACTGCGTTAGACAACATCCCCACCAGATGGATTCATAGTGGCTGACCAGCTGCACTCACCATGTAGTCCTCAATGGAACTGCATCTACATGGAGGGAAGTATGCAGTGGGTACCCCAAGGCTCTGTCTTAGACCCAGTACTCTTCAACATCTTCATCAATGATTTGGATGAGGGGATAGATGAGGAATTCATCAAATTTGCAGACGACAGCAAGCTGGCAGGAATAACCAACACTCCAGACCAGTGGTCACCAACCAATGGGCCGGGGACCATTGGTGGTCCACGAGAAAATTTGGGTGCACGAGACTTTTGGCTTCATGCAAGGAAAGCAGCAGAAGCAGCAGAAGTCTTTCTTTCTCTCTCCCAAACTCCACCAGAAATGAGTCTTTATGAGACTTATCACGCTAGTGCAGCCTCTTGGAGCAGGAGGCCTTGCAGGGTCCCAAAGACCCATTTCTGGCAGAGTTTGGGGGAGAGAAAGAAAGACTTTTGCTGCTTTCCTTGCGTGCAGCCAAAAGCAGAAGAAGAAAGAAGCGGAAAGAAGCAGCCCGGTGGCCACGCAAGGCATGTGGTGCAAGTGGGGCAAATTCCTCCCCCTCCCGCCCTTTCCCCCCCACCCCTCACTACCTCGTGTTGTTCACAATGCAAGCGACGCAAGCCTTGTGTTCCCACGGGCCATGTGGATGGTGCAGCCTTATGTTCCTGCGCAGCCTGGATTAATTGCTTTGGGACGTGCTTTGGGGGTGACATTTCTCTGTGGACCACCAACATTTTCTTGTGAACCACCAGTGGTCCCCAGTCCACTGGTTGGCGACCACTGCTCCAAAGCACCAGAAGGCAGGACAAGAAGCAACAGATGGAAACTAATCAAGGACAGAAGCAACCTGGAACTAAGGAGGAATTTCCTGATAGTTAAAACAATTAACCAGTGGAACTACTTGCCTCCAGAAGTTGTAGGTGCTTTACCACCGGAGGCTTTTAAGAAGAGCCTGGACAGCCATTTGTCTGAAATGGTATAGGGTTGTGATGGTGAACCTGTGGCATGTGGGCCAGAGGTGAACCCTTTCTGGGCACGTGAGCCTTCTCCCCAGCTCGACTCTGCCACGCATGTGCATGCACGCCTCTCACCAGCCAGCTGGTCTTTGAGTCTCTGCTGTGCATGGGGTGGGGGGCATGCGGGGGCCATGGTGCATGCACAGGGGAGGCTCGCGCATGTGCTGGGGATGCATGCATGGAGCAAGGCGCATGTGCGGGGATGGGGACATGCACAGGGGACGTGCGCACATTGCATTCTTTAGATGTGTGTGTACATGCGCTTTGGGCACTCAATGGGTGGCCATCACTGGTATAGGGTGTACTGCTTGAGCAGGAGGTTGGATTAGATGACCACCACGGTCCCTTCCAGTTCTCTTATTCTTTTATTTTCAAAATCAGAGTTTGATTTGCTCTCCTGCTCCTTTGCAATGAAAGCAAAAGAAACTATGGCAGAACAAGGCAAGGGGCCAACGTGGTCTTCTCCCATTGGCCATCTGCAAGAGACACAGCAGACAGTAGGGGCAGCTGTTTTTGCCATCATAGTTCATACTGATGGGATTGTGATGACCCGGGGCGTTGGCACAAAAGCAACAAAGTCACCAAAGTGGACTAAATTCCCTTTAATGCCTCCAACTTGGCCCCCAATGTCCAGTTATCCTTGGCCAGAGATCAAACTCTTCTAAAAACAGTCTATGAAGGGCAGAAATGCAGTCCGAACCCAAAGTAAAGATAATTAGAAGTAAAAAAAACCAACACAAACCACGCTGAAGTAATTAACACAACAGGCCAGGATGATAAATTGCAGACTTCCAAAAGATAATGCAGCCAAAACTCAGATAAGCCTAGACAAAGATAATGCAGGCTTTGCTTCCAGCAAGGTGCTGTGTGCAAACCCCTTCTTAAATCCTGTTCTCCCAGCTGCAACTAATGAAAGGGATCAGGGCCCTTTTGTCTCCTGTAAGCCATGTTGCTCCCTTCTCCGTTCCTCCCTGTGTGCCCTAGGATGAAGAGGGGGTGGCCCTGGGTCTTCCTCTGAATGCTCAGCCGGACTGTGCCCTTCCCCTGTTTCCTCCACAGCCACCGGAGCCACACTCCCACTCCCTGTCAGCTGCTCAATCTCCCCCTCGGAATCAGACTTTATCAAGGGCATGACAGGGATTAATTTAACTGGGGGGCAGATGGCAACATCCTGCTTGGGATGGAAATTTCAGAGATAACGATGAATGATTTGAGGGAGCCATTTCATTGACAGTGACCGATGGCAAACCATTTTCAGTGGATATGCTCAAACTCTCAAAGATACACAGTGGGTTTCCTGAGTTTTATACGTAAGCTGCTTTTAAATCCAAAAATAAGGCATTGTTCTCCCTTTCCGTTGCTTTCCTTCTTCCACTCTCAATGCCCTCTTACTAAAAGTACAGGGTGGATTTAACTAATGTGAATGTGTCTGTGGAGATTCTCAGTCATCCAGGTCAAAGGTGCTTTTCTTCCCCAAGAGGCAACTGGACTTGGTTTTTCTTTGAAGACATTTCCCTTCTCACCCAAGAAGCTTCTTCACCATTCAACCAGAGCTGAAAAAGCTTCTTGGATGAGAAGTGAAATGTCTTCAAAGAAAAACCAGAAAGTCCAGTTGCCTCTTGGGAGAAAAAAAAAAAACACCTTTGGGATAATGTGAATATATTTTCCCTGTCGGGGTAAATCCAGAGCGCTATTACTTCGTAAGGCAAACTTCCAACGGTTTTTTTTTAATGATTCTGGGCACAAAGTTGCTGACTTTCCATCTCCAGAACAGAAATGCTGGTATGAATCTTTTAAGAAAGCTCAACAACATGTTAACTTTCTACACAATTGTCTCCTTAGTAGGTGAAATTACATTGAATCTTGCATCTGTATATAGCCTTAGAGAACAGACAGTGCACAGTCCACATGTGCTTTTCTGTTTAACTGCCACAAGGAAGCAGGAAACTTTTATTCAGAGAAAAGAGCAACTGCAAACCTATAAACACTGCCATCTACTGGTTGAAAAATATGCTGCTGTAGTTGTACAAAATCCATGAACAATGTGAAGGGCACTTTTTAATTCAGTGAGGTCCAAAATTCAATTCTGATGATGAAAGCAAACATCATATGAACAGCACTGCCCTATATCCACTTAATACTATGTCTCTTCAAGGAGATTTCCTACAATTATGTCTGATTGCAGCTTCAGTCTCTCAAGCATCAACATATTTATCAAAATTGCTAGCCCTGCTCCTGTGCCTTTCAGTTCTGTTGGTTTATGCATCATACTAAACTTTAAAAAAACATTTGTTAAGTAAACGTTGACTGGATCTATAAAACAGGGTTTTCTGCCCAGAATGCTTAGGTTCTCACAATATTTTATGCCAGAGGAAACACATTGCAACCTAGGATCATGTGTGAGCTCACCCATAGATGTTCAGGCTTGGAAGTGTTTCCAAAGAAAGAGAAGCAGCAATGGAGAATCAGTTCTATCTTCTAAATTAAATGTCTTTTTGCAAAAGCAACTCGATGCTTCTCCCATCAGCCAGCGGGGGGTGTAGGAGCACGTGGGCACTCCTGCCACAGTCTGAGACGAATCATTGCAGTATTTACTTCCATTCTAAATTCCCTGACTGCAGTTTAATGGGCATATTTACAAAGCTGTGCATAATAATAAAATTATCTCTAATGATGTTTAGAAGTGTGACTTGGGCGTTTAGAGAATTCTCTTATTATCTCTCCGAGCGGATTAAAACTCTGCCAGGCTTTTGCTTGAAGCAGATGGAAAAGGGACAGTTGGTGCTTATGCATAGGCAGGGTTGGCTGCCTATGAAAGGGGACTGAGGGATGGTCCCATTGGATGGAGAGGGCAGGAGGGATAAGAGCGTTTGTGACTGTTTGGCTTTGGCCATTGGAGTCTTGGCATTAGCCGTTTGGAGCTTTCTACCTTTGGAGGGCAGAAGCTTGTAGGGTGCCGAGACAGAAGACACAGAGAAGGCCCTTGTTATTGGCTGGAGGGCTGGCAGAGGGAGAGGGGAAGATCCCGGCCTGAGCTCAGAGCTGACCCTCAGTCTGGCCAGCATGCTAGGCGGTTCCATTCTGCAGCTGACATGTCCCCGAGTTTGCTGTATTGACAACCTGAGGGACTTGTTTTCTTTTTTACCTGTGTCAGGATTCCGGCAGTTACCCCCATTTAAATCATGAGTCTCGAGCCAAACTTCCAAAACTTCAAAAGGGAGTTAAACTGGGAGTTAAATTGTCCAGCACTGCCTTGGTGCAGCCGACTCAGAGACACATAATTCATTGTCACCCTTGACCCTGGTTTTTCCCCTCACCCCCTGGGTGTATTGTAAGTCATATTCTCCAATGGGACACATCCATAGCCAAGAGTCATCAACCAGGCTCTCCTGTTAGAGTTTTGCACGGCAGAAACTTCAGTTACCTAGTTACTATCTTTGAAAACATTTATGGAATGCAGTTTCTGTTTGCAAGCTGCTGCACTGCTCCCCCCCTTTCTGTTGGCAACTCTAAAAAGACCATAGAAATATTTTATGAGTTGAGAACCTCAATGATAGATGTCCCTTTGGTGGTGCCAAGTCCTGCCCAGCCCAACAGCTCCAAGGATACAAGAATCAGAGATTTCAAGAAAGTCTCTTTCATGGGCGACTGATGGTAAAGACAAAATCTTGGAAACAGCAAGAGGAAATTCCCAACCTCATTTATAGGCAGGCTTCACAAAGCAGGGCCTCTCAATTGTATTGGAAATGATCCTTTCCAGGTTTCCTGCCACTTGGGTGGACAGTTGATGAGATCAACTGTCAACAGACCTGCCCTCCATCTGTCTCTCCTGTCCCTTCCATGGTTTTCTTTGTGTCCAGGTTCAGTAGGTGAGACATCAACTGTACTTGGATAATGTGAGATAAGCTACCGATGGACTCACTCCCCCTTGTCTGCTGATGTCTAATTGTCCGTTCATTACTCTTCCACTGTCATCAATGGAACACAAGCTGTTCATGGAGAAGGCTCCTTTTTATTCCTTCCTCTCCCTTCTTTTAAGGATTTTTTTTAACATACAGTATCTTCCTTAATAGCAATAGCACTTAGACTTATACACTGCTTCACAGTGCTTTACGGCCCCCTCTAAGCGGTTTACAGAGTCAGCCTGTTGCTCCCAACAATCTGGGTCCTCATTTTACTGACCTTGGAAGGAGGAAGGCTGAGTCAACCTAGAGCCAGTGGGACAACTGCCAAACTGCAGAAGTAGCCTGCAGTACTGCACTCTAACCACTGCGCCATCACAGCTCGTAACAGCAGATAAGCTGGCCTCGGAACATACATGACTCCATATTTCTAACTGAACCAAACACAAGTGGCTTCACACAAAGACGTTTCTGCCATCATCCAGAAAGGGTATATGGATTCTCAAGCATGCCTCTGGCTCTGGCTCTGACTCTGGCTCTGGGGATATTGATATGATTAAAAGATTAACAGAGTTGGAAGGGATCCTGTAGGTCAGGGGTGTCCAACCTTGGCAACTTTAAGACTTGTGGACTTCAACTCCCAGAGTTCCTCAGCCAGCTTTGCTGGCTGAGGAACTCTGGGAGTTGAAGTCCACAAGTCTTAAAGTTGCCAAGGTTGGACACCCCTGCTGTAGGTCATCTAGTGTGGAGTGTCAGAGGTTGATAAACCCACGTGCATGGTGGGTGGTAGCGTGGCCGATGCTCCTTGCATTGCTCCTATTGAATTGGTGCTCTTTGGTGTCAGTGTGGGTAGAGATTATGGATTTGGGATCATGGCAGTTGACTGCCAGCTGGTGTTCGTGGATTCTGGTTTCAGTTTCACACGTCTTGCTCCAAGGAAACTATGGACTGACTGCAGCATTCTTATCAAGGGAAGCCACTACCCAGTATCAGGGAAACAACAGATTGAAACCCATCCCTTCTTGAATACAAGCTCACTTGTCATGCAGTCCGTTGGTGGATGGCTTTTGAAGAGGTTCTGAGACCGAACGTGGGCTGTACACCTGGAATGAGGGAGACCAGCCTTGGGTCAGTCTTTCTTCCTCTCCCATCAGCCTGACCTTCCTCACAAAGTTATTTTGAGGACAAAACCTCAAACCTTACTAGGAATCAGGAGACATATAAATTTACTACAGTGTCGTCATCATTAATGTCATCAGGTCGACCTGATCTCTTGCAGAAAAGGTGGGATGCAAATGAGATTCAGCATCATCTGAGAGAGCAGTTATGGGAGCTATAGCAATGAAACATCCGTTGAATTGATTTTTTTTTATTCCCAGGGAGAGAAGCGATAAATTTCTAGATTCTAGTAGGAATAAAAATAAAAAGTTAGATTTTTTTATCCAATATACTGCAATGTTAAAACAGCATGCAGATGTGAAAAATGGAATTAATATACTGAATTAAAACAAGGAAATATAACACACATGTGCATACAAAGGATAACGTGTGTGATGTCATCTGATGCAACTTTCTCTCTTGGGAGAAATTTAAATAGATGGCATGTCAAGATGTGATAAGGGGCCTTGTGCCATGGATTCCAAGTGAGGTAGCGTACTTTATAGGTACATGAATGTTTTTTAATAAATAAAACAGAATATTAAAGAGATTGCATAGCAGAAGTATCCATTTGCCACAAAATAGCAATAGCATTTAGACATAAATACCGCTTCACAGTGCTTTACAGCCCCCTCTGAGTGATTTGCAGAGTCAGCCTATTGCCCCCAACAATCTGGGTCCTCATTTTACCCACCTCAAATAAGGAGAAATGTTCTGACAGTGAGAGTAATCTACCAATGGAACAGAAGTTGCCTTCGGAAGTTGTGGGAGCTTCATCTCTGGAGGCTTTCAAGAAGAGACTGGGTGATGTGAGACTGTCAGAAATGGTGTAAGGTCTCCTGCTTGGGCAGGGGGGGTTGGACTAGATGATCTACAAGGTCCCTTCCAACTCTGTTAATCTGTTATTTGAAACCTCGGAAGGATGGAAGGCTGAATTGAGCCTGGTGGAATTTGAACTGCCAAATTGCAGGCAGCCGACAGCAGAAGTAGCCTGCAATACTGCAGTCTAACCATTGTAGCACCGAGACTCAAAAGTCTCTAAACCAGGGTCCCCAACCACCGGTCCGCGGAACAAGTCCTACCGGGCCGCTGGTTGTTGGGCGCCGCCATCTTTTGATGAAAGTGCTTCGGTGAGCTTTTCCGGTAGAAAGCTCACCGGAAGCACTTTTTCATCAAAAAGATGGCGGCGCTAGCGCTCCGTGAGCTTTTCCGGTAGAAAGCTCACCGGAAGCACTTTTCATCAAAAAGATGGCGGCGCCCAGCTGATGCCGGTAACCGGGCCGCGGCGCCCAGCTGATGCCGGTACCAGGCCGCGGCATAAAAAAGGTTGGGGATCACTGCTCTAAACCAGTCCTTGAGTTATGTCAGATCATGAAACAGACTGCAAAGGAAGCATTTAAACTTTAAATGATATGCCTTATTAGGCTATAATAAGGTATATTAAAATAGCATTGCAGGATGTGAATTTTTTTCTTGATTTCTTCTTGGTCCCATAGCATTAAAGGCTTTGTCAACTTTGAAAGCCATATTAGCACCAGATGCTTCCACCCTGCCACATTCTTGAGCCTGGGAAAATGGGAGGGAGGAATTTCTTGGGGCGTATGTGGCATAATAGCATTCTTCTTCTAAGTCAAGGTCATGTTATTTCTGCACCTGGGTGAGGGGACATCTCAAGTTGGGACGGATGGTGATGGGGGCATGTGATGCGATGATGGGTGCAGGGGGTGGATTTGTAATTTTTTACTTATTGGAAGGGAACTTGGAACTTTCAGATTCGGGATTTCCCAGAGGTGCCAGTTTACTACCCAAATAAAAAAACAACTTTTGAGAGGATGTCTGTCTCGCAGTTATTTGTTGGAATTGAGGTTTTCTGGAACGCTGACAGGCCTTAGCAACCCTCTTTTGTAAATCCAAAAGGAAAAAATATCCAGGGCACTCTCTTGGTTTCTCATTTGTATTTCCCTTTTAAATGTTAACACCTCAGCAGTTCCTTGGGTAGATCCAGTGAAACATCCTTTTCTATATCATTCTCTGGGCCTGTCAGTTATAAACCCTCTTTCAATGCCATCTCTACCTTGTTAAATAAAGTTTGTTCTACATCTGTCATTTCTTCAGTAACATCTTTTTGACATATTCTATCGATAAAAGAATACTATCATTACTGACGTGATTGATATTGGGTTGCTGTTTTCTGATTCCATATTTTAAAAGTCTCCTTCAGTATTTTTATTACATTTGCCCGATATTACAGGACTTGTAAATCTTTCTTCTACCTAAAAACTTTAGTGTCCAGTTTTTGAAATCATGAAATTTTCTATATTATAATGTCTTGTAAAACCCAAAGCTGGATCTGTTTCCCTTGAAAAGCTGTTTGTTCTTTACAATTCACTCCAAATTTCTATTGTAAAAGATTCAATTTTCCAATTTTACCTGAACCATAATTCATTTGTTACTTTTTAAGATCAATATCTAATTTAGCTTTTGGATATTTCTTTCAGATTCTTTAAATTCTTATGTGTATGATTATTATTATTTTTTTGTTCAGGATTGAAGGCAGACTCTCCTGGCATTTTCAAACTACCCTGTTTCTCCAACAATACGGCCTCCCCCAATAGGAAGTCCCAGCATGTTTTATAGGCATGAAATGAAATTAAGCCCCTCCCCCCAAATTAAGGCCTATATTAAAACATGCGAAATGGGGGGGAGTGGTGGGGGGGCTTGCCGTTAGGAAGTACTTTTGTTGCACACCCGGATATGGTGCTGCCTGCGTTGACCCCGATGCGAAGTGCCCCACCAACGCCGAGGTCAACATCCAAGCCGTCGCCACCTGCCCGCCTGAAGATGCAAGGGGGTGGGGAATTAAGTCACCCCCGAAAAGATGGCCTAGCCATTTTTTCAGGGCTCAAAAAAATATAAGACCCGGCCTTATTATATGAGAAACACGGTAGTTGTTCTCAAGATTGGCAACAGCTTAAAAGAAGTTAATGAGCAATGTCCAAAAATGATTAGAAAGTTAAGTTTGCAAACATATTAAATGTCTCTGCCACTGTCTGTGTGCAAAAGTTAGTTAATCATATTGTCACCCAGTATTCAAACCTGTGGAAATGACTGTCCTGCATTCTCCTTGGAGGGAATAGCTGTCCAGAGCATTTGTGAGCAATCTCCCACCTCTTGTTATCCAGAGAATTCCAAGGAACAGGTCTACTCAACCATTCCTTGGTCTTTGGAGCAGTTGCATTCAGTTTGCTATACTTCCCCCAAACTCCCTAACATGCTACCTCCGGATTCTCTAGCTTTAGGGTGTATGAATGTGGAAAACAATCCCTCTCCTTCTCATTCCCCCTTCCTTCTGCAGAAAGACAGATCAATGTTACAAGAACATTGGGGGTTGGACTGGATGACCTACAAGATCCCTCCCAAATCTGTTAATCTGCCTGTTAAGAAACAAATAGAATAAATTTTATTTTATTTTTAAAGGGGGGAAAATGCAAATGTAAACATTTCTTTTTTAATTTTAAGTAATCACAACTAAAACAGAGAGAGAGAGACAAAAAATTTCCTCTATTCAAAAACACATATAAAACCAGAAAATTCTCCAGATGAAGAATATGCTGGACTGTGTGGTACTCCAAGCAGGTCACACAATGCCAGTTTGAAGAAGACACACAGGAATTTAACTTATACAGAAGCAATCGACTTTAATCCAAATTTGGAGACAATTCTAACTCTGTTCCTAACAATTCTAACTCTGTTGACTATCCAACTTTGGGTTCCTTTTCTCTTGGAGTTCTCTCTGCAGTCTTTTCAGAGGTGAAACCCCTTTCATACCTAGCAGAAATAGAGATGTTAGTACACATGACCCCGGGCATATCTTTTAAACGGATGGAAAATCCATGTCTGAGAGAAATGAATGGGACTGAAAGCCAGACATATCTGACTGTCAGTAAATCAAGTTTTCAAACAGAAAAACATCATTTGGTGCTATCAGAACATCCAAGTGGATTAGACCTCTTCTCACCTAATCATATTTTCTAGATAATAAACGTGTTTTAAATCATGTTAACAATCATCCTTCATGTTTGAAATGGACTTTTAAAAGCTTTTATGCCTGTTTGCTTTTCAGTGTTATGACAGGAATTACATTTCAACACTATGCAAATGTTGGCTGTTTTTCTAAACCGGAACCTCTGCAAAAAGCTGCCCTTAGCTGGATCTTTCAAACTATTCAATAACACTTAAAATTATCTCTTAACTCCTAAAAATTTCTGGTTGCAGCATTTGTTTATGGCTCAAAATACCATAGAAGGTTGGTCTAGTATTCAGACAAATTCTGAATACAGTTTCAAAAATCCTGATAATTAGCAGACTGTTGATTGCAGGGAGGGCTTATTTTGATGCTTCAAACTATGTACCAATCCTTAACCCAGAGCTCCCCATCCACTTCTCACCAATGGGCATATTTGGAATTTTGAGAGCATAATATGAGTGCTGACATACTTGACATGATGGGACAGCTAGAACAGAATAACAGGGTTGGAAGGGACCTTGGGGGTTTTCTAGTCCGATCCCCTGCACAAACAGGAGATGCTATAGTAATCTGGACAAATGACTTTCCAATCTCTTCTTAAAAACTTCCAGTGTTGGAGCATCCACAACTTCTGAATGCAAGCCATTCCACTGGTTAATTGTTCTCACTGTCAGGAAATTCCTCCTAAACTCCACTGGTTAATTGTTCTCACTGTCAGGAAATTCCTCCTAAACTCCAGGTTGCTTCTCTCCTTGTTTAATTCCCAACTGTTGTTTCTTGACCTGCCTTCGGGCGCTTTGGACAATAGGGCGACCCCCTCTTCTTTAAGGCAGCCCTTCAAATATGGGAAGACTGCTGTCATGTCACCCCAGTCTTTCTTTCCACTAGACAGACACAACTCTGATGCAGCCCTCAATGAAATCGAGTTTGACACCCCTGTTCTAGTTCAAGTTGCTGCTATCAGACCAATCTGGTTCTACTGCCGTGATTACAACCAATTGTTGATAATATTAAATTTACCAACAAAAAAATAGCTATACATTGGAACCTCAGGTCACGAGCACGTCTGTTCGCGATCAAATCGGGTGACGACTAGAATTTTTGCTTCTGTTTGTGAATAGATCTTCAGGTGGTGACCAAACAAACCTGAAAATCACCATGGCAATTTCCCCTTCAGTGCCATTTTTTAAAAGTTTTTTGGGTCCTCGCATGCACAGACGTTCATGCTTCCGGTGACCATCAAATCAGGTTGCGACTGTAGTCGGTCACAACTCGAGATTCCACTGTACTAGTATACTGACTATACTAGTACAGCTATTTCAAGCTGTTTAGCTCTCATCAGCCAGCATATCCTTCTGGGATTTGAACCCTGGACAGCTTTGCATATTAGGCAGATGCATTCACCTCTAAGCCACAGACTCTCCTCACTTTGTTGGCTGTACCAGAGGGGAGATTAAGTGAATCCCAGAAGGGTATAGCTAGCTGATGAGAGCTAAACAGCTTGAAATAGCTGTACTAGTCTCCATTTATTTCTTTGTTGGTAAATTTAAATTTAATACAAAAATAGTTTGTCACAGAAGCAACTGCCTGCAAAGGCTCCTGGATTGGGGCTGAAAGGCAAAAGCGGAAGTACCGGTAAATGATGCCATTTTTACTATATTAATTGTTACACCACAAATTCTTAAACTTAAACTTACACTTCTATGCTTGTTTTACTCCAATCAGTTATGACTCCTTTGTTTTGTTTTGCTGGTCAATGATCAAAATAAAATGATTGACTGACTGACTCCAAACCTTCCACAACGTGACAGACAAAGTATTTGAAGACAGCTGTCATGTCTCCTCTCAATTTTCTCTTCTAACTAAACATACCCAGGTCTCTTTACGATTCCTTGTAAGACTTATTTTCCAGTCTTTTCACCATCGTGGAACCAGTGTCTGGTCCAGCTGATCGAGACTTTTTAAAACTTGGTATGTAAAACGGAACACAATACTCCAATCGAGGCCTGACCAAGGCAGAGTTAGAGTGGGATTATTACCTTCTGCAACCTTGACTCCATGTCCCTCTTGATGTTCTCTTCAAGATATCATTGACCTTCTTGGCAGTTGTGTTGCAATGTTGGGACATAGGTTCTACTGGTACACCCAAGTCTTTCTCATATGGAGTGCTTGCTCTTCAGCCAGATTTTCCCCATTCTGTACATGTTTATTTTGTTTTGTTAGACTCATGAATTTACATTTCTCCTTGTTATAAACGTTATCCTATTTATTTCAAGCCTAAGTCTTTTTGAATGTTTTCCTTCTCCCCCAAATAATAGCCATTCCTCCTTGGTTACTACCCTCTGCAAATTTGGTAAGCATTACCTCAACTCCTATATCCATATCTCTTATAAAGACTCTGAACAGCATTGGATCTAGTCAAAGCCTATTTGAGATGACTCTCCATAGAGATTTCAACCCATTGATATCTCCCCTTTGAGTAGGATCCTTGAGCCAATTGTAAGTCCATTTAACGGTTGAGTTGGGAAACCCATGGACTTTATGAAAATATCTCAGTTAAATTTTGTATCAAGCTTCATAGAATGAATATATTTTCAAAGGCAAAACTGTATAAAAAGTAAATGGTTTTTAGGTTGAGTTTAATAAAAAAGAATTTATACCTGCAAGTAATAATCAAATGAAAACCAACATTTTCATTTCATACGAAGTGTGTGAATAGCTTTAAATGAAAACAAAAGAAAATTTGATCAAAAGTATTTATAAACTAAGACGGACTGACATATATGAACACCTGAAGACCAACTCGAGCAGATTCACAAAATAAGAGTATTTCATATTTTTAGATTTAATTGAGAGATGCTTTGGATTTAAAAACTTGACAACATTAAAAATTTATACTGTTTGCCTTGTGTGAAACTGAGTTGAAGAGAGATACTTGTAGAAATTAAATTTTCCCTGACTTTTATCTCAAAATCTGGACATGCTGTCAGGACTTAATATGCATGTTGCAATTATCTTTTAACCAGTAAAGAGGACTTCTGAAAGTGAAAAATATTTTTGGAATAGTTCACTGGATAGTAAGATTATGAGTCTGTACTACATTTCACCATATATACTTTTTGAGGAAGGAATAACTAGAGTTAAAATCAAGTCTGCTCATTTTATGAAAACAATGCCCAAGCAATCAATGCTATCTTTCCCAAATAACAAAGATTTCCTTTTTCTTCTTTAACAAGGTTCACTTAGCGCATTACCTCATACTGTGATTCACTGGGCTTTGTAGCATAAGAAATAATTTGCAGATTTCATACAATGTGCTAAGCCCAAATCAAATCAGCCACCTGATTGCATTTGGAGAGAAGCCTGCCTCTTGGCAGAAGCTGCTTCTTCAGTGTGTCGGGAGGCTGCAGATTGCCAGAGAGACGGTGGCACTCCAAAACTAATAGGCCCACTCATAGTCTTTTGAGCCGCCCAGCCAAGATGAAAACAGCCCATCTCGCCATGATGCTTTCTCCCTTCCAAGATACTTGAAAAGCTTTGCCTCTTTTGTGAGGTGGAGTGAGAAACGGGAAGAGAAAAACTCCAGGAGAGTTTCTTTGCTGGCCAGCATAATAGTAATCCTTGGGCAAGGAGTTGGACTAGATGACCTGCAAGATCCCTTCCAGTTCTATTAATATGTTAAATCTGTTAATCTGGGAACAGCCACGATGGACTCAGCCTGCAAACAGCCCCTCCCTCCACCATTATTTTAAACAGAAGGTTGGCATTTTCCTCCTTCTTGGGCACACTGAAAAAAATTACCTCTCCCTTTCACCCCTTGTGAAGGGATGCATTGGATCAGGGGCTAAGACGCTGAGCTTGTCTATCAGAAAATCAACAGTTCAGCGGTTCGAATCCCTAGCACTGCGTCACGGAGTGAGCTCCCGTTCCTTGTCCCAGCTTCTGCCAACCTAGCAGTTCGAAAGCATGTAAAAATGCAAGTAGAAAAAAATAGGGACCACTTTGGTTGGGAAGGGAACAGCGTTCCGTGCACCTTCAAAGGCGTTTAGTCATGCCAGCCACATGTCCACAGAGACACCTTCGGATAGCTCTGGCTCTTCAGCTTTGAAACAGAGATGAGCACTGGCTCCTAGAGCCAGAAACGACTAGCACGGATGTGCCAGGGGAAACTTTTACCTTTACACCTCTTGTAGAGAAAGTAGTTGGAGCCCAGCTTGTATGGAAGTCCCTTACTGATAAAAGGCAGCATCTCCAGCTACTCCCAGGCAGTGAATAAGCACCTGGCTCTTAGGGTGATTATCTTACTTTGCCTCTTCTGCTCATGATCTGCTTTCAAGTTGAACAATCGAGATTCAGCCTTGCTAATACAGGTAGTCCTTGACTTACAACAGTTCCTTTCTTGTCTTCCTCCCCCCACTACAGCTGCTCTAACAATTGGTTACAGCTCTGACACTCAACGTGGTACTTGTCTCGCCCACCCAACCCATTTTCATTTTTTGAAGAGTTTTTGTAACATCAAAGAATAGTGGTAGTTATAGTAATAACAGGGAAGTTAACATGGCGTAAAGCATCATTTATTTATTTATGCATTTATGTGGCCTCCCAACTGAGACAATGAGGGGGGAAATATAATCCACACAAGGTATCTCATTAACTTTCTAAAACAATAACATGGTGTTCGTATATATGGAGTTGAAATTGAAGTTGCTGGAAATTTATGGCCCAAATGAAGAAAAGTGATTTTTTCAAAGAATTTATGGAGCCATTGACAAACTTTTTGGTTTGAAAGTTCATGTTTGATAAGAATACAGAATAGAGAACACCAAAGTCGAAAGGGACCTTAGAGGTCTTCTAGTTCAACCCCCTTGGAGTTCAGTATGGCTTTGACACAGTAGACCACAACCGACTTCTTAGTAGGTTGGAAAACATGGGATAGACAGTATCACCACCAGATGGATTTGTAACTGGCTGACAAACCGCACTCAACGTATGGTCTTTATCCTATAATGCAGGGGTCCTCAACCACCGGGCCGCGGACCGGTCCCGGTCCGTGGAGCACTCTGTACCGGGCCGCAAAGAAAAAAAATGGCGGCTTTCTTCGCCTTCGGTGAATGCTGCTGGGATCGGGGATCAAGGACACAAATGAAAGAAGGGGAGGGAGGAAGCAACCGAAGCCTGTCCTGCTCTCTGGCTCAGCAGCTTCGGTTTCCTCCCGCCTGTTCCTCTCTTCAGTCGCTCTCTCGCTGCTCCACCAGCCCAGGAAGAAACTGCTTCAAAGAAGCCGGGGCGGGTGGCTTTTCCTGTCGCCGCAGCTCCTCCAAGCGCCGTTCACCCCACCCGCCCGCCCGCGCACGCTTCAATCCACAGTGCTCCGTTCTGCCTGCCTGCCTCTCTGGTTGTTTGGGAGCAGCTTCGCTGAGAATAATAACTATTCGCCTCTTTTTATCAGCCGAAGCTGCTCCGAAACGAAGGCAGGCAGGCAGAACGGAGCACTGGGCTGAACGCGCGGGCGGCGGGGTGGGGGTAAACGGGCGCTTCGGAGGAGCTGCGGCACAGGAAAAGCCACCCCGGCTTCTTTGAAGCAGTTTCTTCCTGGGCTGGTGGAGCAAGGAGAGCGACTGAGAGAGGAACGAGGCAGACACCTGAGGGAGGGAGGGAGACACCTGAGGGAGGCAGGGCGAGGCGCTCCTGAACTTGGTGGTTTGCTGGCAGACGTTTTATTACCCGACTAGGTAACAACATCAGATGTTACCTAGTCAGGTAATGAAACGTCTGCAAGCAAACCACCAAACTCGATTCTTCCCCGGTCCTTGAAAAAGTGTTTGTGCTTGAAACTGGTCCCTGGTACAAAAAAGGTTGGGGACCACTGCTATAATGAATGCCAAATGGATTTGGGAAACACTCCTGGCAATGGGCCATCAGCTCCCCTGGCCCTTGAAGGGAATCGTCGTATCTAAGAGCCGTGGTGGAGCAGTGGTTGGAATGCAGTATTGCAGGCTGACTCTGCCCATTGCCAGCAGTTCGATTCTCATTGGCTCAAGGTTGACTCAGCCTTCCATCTGTCAGCCCGACGTCATCTGTGGGCTGTCATTCGGAGGGACAGGACAGCCATGGACAATGCTATGAAATCCTGTGACTCCCGATCATTAAGCTGCTGCAACCTGCAGGCGTAATCGCACAGGGGAGCAAGTTCCTCTCAAGAAGACTAACTGAGCTGGTGCCTGCCGGTTGGGGCATGTTGGGATAATTGGGGCAGGGCACATCGGGTGTATAAAGGTGGTGGGACAGGCCAGTGACAGGCCCCTTCCTTTAATCTCGGTTAGCTTTCATTGTCTAGCAGCTGGTCAGTTAAGTACCGGCACACATTCCAGAGGAAGATAAACTGCTTACATCAATCAAACCCTGTTGTGGCTGTTGTGCTTTCTTTTCGGCGTGTGACGGAACCTAACACCATCCTTCCGAGGTGGGTAAAATGAGGACCCAGATTGTTGGGGGCAAGAGGCTGACTCTGTAAACCGCTTAGAGGGGGCTGGAAAGCACTGTGAAGCAGCATATAAGTCTAAGTGCCATTGCCCTTCCATCCATCCATCCATCCATCCAACCACTTAGAGAGTGCTGGAAAGCACTGTGAAGCGCCGTATTGCCCATCCATCCATCCATCCATCCATCCATCCATGATGTGCAATGGTTAGAATGCAGCATTGCAGGCTGACTCTGCCCACTGCCAGGAGTTCAATTCTGAGCAGTTCAAGGTTGACTCAGCCTTTCATCCTTCCGAGGTGGGTAAAATGAGGACCCAGATTGCTGGGGGCCAATATGCTGACTCTGCAAATCTGCTTAGAGTGGGCTGTGAAGCACTGCGAAGAGGTATATATGTGCTATTGCAATTCTACCTGGACGGCTCTGCACTTCTGCAGGCCTCCTCTGGGAAGAAACATTTAGCAACTGCCAGGAGGCTCTTTAAGGTCAGTGCCTGCATTTCAGTGGTGAACCCAACCGCTGACCCCAACTGGAAGCGCGAGCAGTGGAACCAGCTCCTTGCAGCCGGTAATTTCAAAGATGATGGGATCTTTTCATTTCTGTGCTCACAGAAGAGTGTCAAAACATACTGGAGCTGGAGTTTGTAATGGGATTTCAGACCTTTAATCTACCAGGTCAGTGGTTCAGATCCAAGCAAAGCCGTTACCTCTCCTGAATGTCTGAGGAACGTTATTTCAGTTCTGAGAAAGAGGGAGCCTCCCGACCCACTCTCATCCGGAGGAGATGCAGCCCAGACTGTCATTCTCTTCCTTGCATTTTTGAATTCTTCTCTCTCAGCTTTGCCCTTCCCCTAACCAGAGTCGTCCTTATTGGTTCTTCTCAACATGGACTATGCTCAATAATGTAACGTTTCACAGAAATTGGCCAGGAGAGATTTAAAATATTGCGTAGAGGATGTGAGGTGGTTATATGGTCTGGAGCAAGAAATATGGGGAGGGGGAAGCAAAAGGGAGGCAGGTGGTCTATGGACCTTTCAAAGGATAGAAGAAAGCCCATCAGTTGCTTTACCATAAATGCTGTCATTCCCGTTGGAATCTGAATCCGAGGAGGAAGGCAAACAGCTGACAGGGAGTGGGAGTGTGGCTCCATTGACTATGGAGGAAACTGGGGAAGGGCAAAGTCTGACTGGGCAGAGCAGGAGAGAGATAGAATAAAAGAGAAGGAATTCAGAGGAAGACCCAGGCCCAGCCCCTCTTCATCCTAGGGAAGAACGGAGAAGAGAGCAACGTGGGTTGCGTGGCTTACAGGGGAGGAAAGGGTCCTGATTCCCTTCATTAGCCACAACTGAATAGAATAGGGAATGGAGTAGAGTAGAATAGAATAGAATAGAATAGAATAGAATAGAATAGAATAGAATAGAATAGAATAGAATAGAATAGAATAGAATACAAATACAAATAGAAGTTGGAAGAAACCTTGGAGGTCTTCTAGTCCAAACCCCTGCTCAAGCAGGAGAACCTATACCAGTGGTGGCTAACCTTTTTGTGCCAAAAATTGTGCGCACGCTTGCGCTCGCATGCCAGCACCCAGAAGGCAATGTGTGCCCCCCATACTCCCTACGCATGCACGCGCAATCCCCACCCACCCACCCCCTCCACTCCTTTACAAGCACTTGCCTCACAGCTGATTTTCAGTGGGTTTGAGGTTTTTGGCCTCCCAGAGGTTTGAGGAAGGCTTCTGCAGGCTTTGCAGGCCGAAAACTAGCCCCGTTTCATCACTTCCAGTATTTTCGGAAAACCGGAAGTGATGAAACGGGCCTAGTTTTCGGCCTGCAAGCCTGCGAAGCCTTCCTCAAGCCTTTGGGAGGCTGAAGAAGGCCTCAAACCCGCTGAAAATCAGCTGTGAGACACGCGCATGCGCAGTGAGGTAAGTTTGCCTGCAGCTCGTGTGCCAGCAGAAATGGCTCTGCCATAGGTTCACCATCATGGTCCTATAACCATTCGGACAAGTTATCTTCTTCAAAACCTCCAGTGATGGAGCAGTCACAGCTTCTGGAGGCAAGCCCTTCTATTGATCAATTGTTCGCACTGTCAAGAATTTCTCCTTACTTCTAGGTTGGATTTCTCTTTGATAAGTTTCCGTCTTCTACTTCATGTCCTGTCCTCAGGTGCTTTGGAGAATACACTGATTTGGTATCTTTGCAGTTGATTTCTATTCCCAAACAACAATGATTTTCAATTATCTCTGGCTGCTTTGTTTACAGCAATATGATGCTAAAGATATGAAATGAAGGATGCAGGTTAAGACAAAGGTAACAGGGATTGTTACAGAGACTGCAAACCAGATTTTGAGGAGAGAGACTGAAGGAATTGGGATATTTTGGGAAGGGCTGTGCAAGGAGGACACAATGGCACTTCTCCCAGAAAGGATGCTTTGGAGTAGAAAATCGAGATCCGTTCTCTTTCATTCCTGAATGCAAAACATAGAACAATGCCTTTAAGGGCAGGAAATGCTGATGATGTGCTAACTGTCAGAGCAGCTGGACAGCGCAATGTATGACCCAGAGAGGTGGTGGACTCCACTTTGCTGGTTATGTTCAAGGGGAGACTGGAATCCTGTAATTTGGATTCTTCCATAGCCCTGAATGACCCTTTGCAGCTCTTCCTTGTACTTCAAACTGTTTACAAAGGAGGTTTTGTTTGTCATATCTTTTCAAGGGACTTTAAAATCTTCCAGATTTTAAGAATTACCCTTATGCACTACCTTGAGCTTTGGCAGTGTTGAAAACTGCAACTAGTATGATGTCCGATATCTATGGTTCTTCCTTCCTTTCTCTGAAGCCCATAAACTGAAAAGAGCCAGTGGAAAACTTCTGTCTGGGGTCTTTGGGATTGAGCCAAAGCCAGCCATGGAAGTTGTCACAAAGCATAAGAAAAAAAAACACGCACCTCTTGACCATTTCATAAATAGTATGCAAGACTGCTACACCCCATGCATGAATTTCAACCAATATTCTTGTGTCCTTTGACAGAAATATGTAAAGCTAAATTTCTTTCACTTAATAAAAGAACTTTGGCAGAGGGGTGAATTTCTCCATCCGGCAATAAAAGTCAACCCATCATCCATGAAGTTTTCAAGATGAAGTTGCTTCCGGACATGGATCCGGGTCTTAAATATACAGCAAAATTTAATCTCCTTGGCAGTTCAGGTCAAACAAGGCTCCCATCTTGATGCCATATTGTAAGTTTGCAACCCTGGGAAATACTTGTTGGGGGGAAAAGAACAATACAAAGGAAAAGCAGAGGGAATAAGGAGTTAATGGCAAAGGTTTGTACTGTTTGTACTCTGGCTTTAAATCAAAAGTAGCACCCAGTGTGAGGAAATTGGGGTTGATTAGAGACAGCAAAAGATTACGGTGGATCATAAGCCCACCATATATAGACCACTAGTCCCACCATTAGGAAGGATGCCAGCCTAGATCTGATACCAGAAAACATGATTGCCCCTCCCCCAAGGGATTACTTTTGCATCCACTGGGAATTTTTCAATACAGGTAGTCCTCGACTTACGCTTACAACTGAATCAAATATTGGTTAAGTGAGTTTTGCCCCATTTTATGACCTTTCTTGTCAAAGTTGTTAAGTGAATCTGTCAACTCAAGAAGCATTCCTGTGCCTGTTTTCAAGTTGCCATAAGCAGGACGGGGGAAAACCTGAAGGAGC
Organism: Notechis scutatus; assembly: GCF_049901735.1. NCBI lineage: Eukaryota > Metazoa > Chordata > Lepidosauria > Squamata > Elapidae > Notechis > Notechis scutatus. Next base: position 21,950,094 of record NC_142017.1, read on the forward strand.
AGTATGGCAATTAAAACCAGAAGTACATTGCACACTTATCTTACAAAGATTGTAGCCTAGGCTACCGGATATTCTGCCTGGGAAAATCCTTCATTGGAGAATGTGATTGATGACACCCAGCTCATGAGCGAACTTCGTTGGAGAATCTGATTTATGACATACCCCGGGGGGAGGGGGGAAACAGGGTCACAGGTGACCATAAATTATATGTGGCAGAATTGGCTTCATATAACATGTTGCTCCTAATAAATCTTTTTGATTGTTTTGAAGCTTGGCTTTAATTAGAGCAATCGCTGGAACCCTGACAGAATCACTGCAGCTGTGAAGTTTGTAACACAACTGTTAAGTGAATCTGGCTTCCCCACTGACTAATCAGAAGGTCGCAAAAAGGATCACATAACCCTGGGACACTGCAACCGTCATAAATACGAGCCAGTTGCCAAGCGTCTGAATTTTGACCACATGACCATAGGGATGTTGCAATGGACATAAATGTGGAAAATGGTCATAAGTCACTGTAAGGATGTGCCTCTCCTCTCCACTCAAGAAAGTAGAACTTTTGAAACACTTAGCAGTTCAAAAGGAAAGGAAAAGGAAAGGAAAGGGATAGCAAGACAAAGAAAGCAAAGAAAGAAAATAATGGAACGTGCAGAAATGAGTAGATTGACATTTGCCATTAGAGAGCGAGAAGAAAAAGAATATTATAAAATGTGGGATTTATTTTATCAGTGGTTAGACAAGAAAATAGAGAAATATAACATAACATAATATAAACATAACATGATAGTTAAGATAAAATAATGTAATAATATACTATAAGCGATTACTATGGAAAGAATTATAATATGATAGATATTCTATGTTTGATTATTTAGAAATGAATGATACCATAAACTAGGCTTTATAATAGTTGATTCTTGCTCGAAAAAAATTAGATTAATTTGTAATTACAGTCTGACAATGATTTGACAATAATATGATACTAAGTGGATAGTCGTTATATACAATATGAATGGTAACATAATGGAATGACGATATTGTGCACAAGAGATATGTACCAACCGACACACTGTGTAATGGATGCCATGCCCTTGGTGGAGAGCAACTCTGAGGGAGAGGAGGAACAGCCAACAGGGAGTGGGAGTGTGGCTCCAGAGGTTGTGGAGGAGGCTGGGGAAGGGCAGAGGCCGGCTGGGCAGTCAGAGGAAGAACCAGGCCCATCTCCTCTGCATCCTAGGACACGCAGGGAGGAACGGAGAAGGCAACAACTTGCCTTTATGAGAGAGGAAGCAGCCATGATCCTCCTCATTGGTTGCAGCTGTGGAGACTAGTATATAAGAGAGACGATTACAACACAGCGTTGCCAGAAGCAAAGCGTGTGTTATTTTGGGGCTGAAGTTATCTTGGTTGGCGTCCTTCCAACAGACTGTGCCTTGTTATCTCCATGAATTTGGTAATTACATATCCTGGTCCGTTGTGGAATTTCCTTCATTGTAGTTTGTTTGTTTGTTTTTTATTTCACCTCTATCATTAAGTTCGGACTGTATTGCTTTCTTTTGAAGACTATTTTTGAATAAGTTTTATCTCCAGCTGAGAATTATTGAACAGTGGGGCCAGGTTAGAGGCATTAAAAGACATTTATTTACCGTATTTGGGTGTTAAGGCGTTGGAAAACAGCCTCAAGTGGGGGGGGGGGGTTTTTTGCCGGTAAATACATTGTTGTCACTCGGGCAAGGGCGGGCGGGCCTGCCCGGGTCCCCCCCCTCCCCCCCTCGCCCGGCGGGGGGGGGGGCGGGCGGGGGGGGGGGGGGGGGGGGGGGGGGGGGGGGGGGGGGGGGGGGGGGGCGCCCCCCCCCGGCCGCCCGGGCGTGGGGGCCGGGGGGGGGAGAAGGTGGTGGGGTGGGGGCCCCTGGGCGCGGCGGGCTCCTCCCCCTTGCCGGGGGGCGGTGGGGCGGGGCTCGGCCGTGGGCCCGCTGGGCGCCCCCCCCGGCCGGGCCCTTGGGAAAGGGCGGTGGGGGTGGCCCCGCCCCTGCCCCCTCCTCTGCCCTCCCCCCCCGCTGCGCCCCCGGCCGGGCCCCCAGCGCCCGGCCGCCGGCCGGCGGGGGGGGCTGGGGGGGCCGGCCCCCCGGCCTTTTTTGGATTTTGTTACTTTGTAGTTTGGGGAAAGGGGGCTCTTTCGTACCCGTGTTACACCCTTTTTGTTGAGATGACTTTTGCCCCTACTGCCTCCAAGTGGGGGGGGGTCTTATCTGGGTAACCTTTTGGTGGAATTTGGGTCTTTACCCCCGCCAATTTGGGTCTTTTGGATTTTGCTTTGTGTTACACTCCGGGTCATCACAATGGAAAGAAGATTTTATTTAATGTTGTATGTTATATGTTTCGTGTTCGTTTATATTTGTTGCTTAAAATTTTAAAAAAAAATTCAAAAAAAAAGAAAGCAGGACCTGAGGATTCCTGCGCAATTTATTTATTTATTTTATTTATTTGATTTGCCAATTGTTTACAAGATAATAAGTATAAGTGTATACATAGTTGTGAATACATGAAATGGGTACATATAAGAAAAATAAAAGAAGAATAAGAGAAACAATAGGACAGGGACGGTAGGCACGTTTGTGCGCTTATGCACGCCCCCTACAGACCTCTTAGGAAAGGGGTGAGGTCAATAGTAGACAGTCTAAGGTTAAAGTTTTTGGGGTTTGGGGAAGAAACTACAGAGTCGGGTAGAGTATTCCAGACATTGACCACTCTATTGCTGAAGTCGTATTTCCTGCAATCAAGTTTGGTGCGGTTAACTTTGAGTTTGTATCTATTGTGTGCTCTTGTGTTGTTATGGTTGAAGCTGAAGTATTCATTGACAGGTAGGACATTGCAATGTATGATTTTATATACCATGCTTAAATCAGACCGAAGACGGCATAATTCAAGGTTTTCTAGTTCTAGAATTTCAAGTCTGGTGGCATAAGGTATTCTACAACGAGTAGAGGAGTGGAGAATTCCGTTAGATTAAACCCGTTAGAGGCCCCTCCCCTCAGTCCGGCATTGAATAAGCCAATCCGCAGATGGGAAAGATGTTTTGAGAATCGCAGACTGAGAAGGTGATAAGAAGCTGTTCTCAGCATTCATTGCTTGCTGGAGGCTCCGGAGCTGAGACAAAACAGGTGGGCCTCCCCGCTTACATTCCCAAGAAGGTAAATCAAAGTACAGGATACAGAGGCATCAGGAAAAAGGCTATAAACTAAAGAATGCACCCAGGCCCCCTCCCCACCAGAATGGCAATGTCCCGATAGGGATCTATGAGAGCTGACAGTCACTTTTTCCAGTGTCGTCATAACTTTGAACAGTCACTAAATGAGTTGTAAGTCAAAGACTACCTGTATAGGCTGCTTGTCCTTTGGCTGTGGATAGGGCTGTCCAGAAGTTACTACCTGTAGCCTTGAAAACAGACTGTTCATTTTCTGTTCTGCAAAGGAAACATGGTTTTAATGTATGTATTTATTGATTTTAAGCACTGCTGGTTTTATTTTTTTAATTTAATTATGCTCTCTTATAAATGTTCTCTTATTAATGGTTTGGGGTTTGGGATTCTTCCAGGAGCTGGAGAATAGAAATAAAATTAAACTACTATAACTAAAGTGTAGTTTGGAAGAAAATTAAATAAGACTGATTGTTTCCTCTTTGTTAATGGAAGGAAAAGAGTGCCAGAGAGAACGGCCTCTGGCTCACCTGCTTTCACAGCGTTTCCCAAATTACCTTGTGGGATTTCAGCTGCAGAACTAGGGTTGAATGTTCTACATGAAAAAGCAATTATTGTACGGGGAAGTTGAAGAAAACCTTAAATGAGATTGAATCAAAAAAAAGGTTTCTCTCCAGTGACATAATTCTGCACTGCAAGGCTCCCAGGCATGCGCATACATGGAAAAAGTTTAAGAGAGGATCAACTAAGATGATCAAAGGCCTGGAGACCAAACCATATGAAGGAATGGGTGCAAGTTTTGGGCCTGGTTAACCTAAAGAAAAGAAGAATTAGGGGTAATAGACAGCATAGCGGTATTCCAGTATTTGACGGGCTGCTACGAAGAAGAGGGGGTCAAATTATTCTCCAAAGCACCTGAAGGCAGGACAAGAAGCAATGGGTGGAAACTAACCAAAGAGAGAAGCAACTTGGAATTAAGGAGAAACTTCCTCACAGTGAATCAATTAACCAGTGGAACAGAAGTTGCCTCCAAAAATCGTGGGTACTCCATCAGTGGATGTTTTTTAAGAAGAGTCTAGAATCTAGATCGGGGTCTCCAACCTTGGCAACTTTTAAGACCTGTAGACTTCAACTCCTTGCTTGCTGACTGAGGAATTCTGGGAGTTGAAGTCCACAAGTCTTAAAAATTGCCAAGGTTGGAGACCCCTGATCTAGATAGTCACTTATCTGAAATGGTATAGGTTCTCCTGCTTGAACAGGGGGCTGGACTAGAAGACCTCCAAGGTCTCTTCCAGCTTCTCTTCTCTTCTCTTCTCCTACAATCCCTACAAACACCACAAGACAAGCACAACTTTGGGAGCAATAAACCCTGCGGGGATCCCTTGATATTTGCTCCTGTTCCTTGGAGGCCAGTAGAGTTGCTGCAACTACAACAATGCCATTTGGCTGAATCATTTTCTTGATATCGTCTTGATTGGCTCCATAGAAACGGAAAGGAAAACCTGGAAGTAGCTCTGCAAATGATGTGGTCCCCAAAGATGAATCCTACCTGGCTGCTGGAATTATTTTTAGTAACCCTAATACTTCCTCCTCAGAGAAAATCCTCAGATTATGTGCAAAGAAGAACAAAGCGCCTTCAAGATCTTGCCGGATTCATTATTTCTATTTCCAAGTAAGTATCTTGTTGCATTCTCCAGGGCCTCTGAAAGTGACAGCCGAAAGCTGCAGCTTGAATTTCTTATAAGAGGCAGATCAATAATCTGGCTGGGTCTAAGAGAGGCAACTCGTTGGCAACCACATCATTTCAGAGTCGTCATTTTTGAGCAATTCCTTCCTTCCCTTTCAGCAGCGTGACTGAAACGAGGAAAGTTTTTCCTTACGTTTGTTGCATTTTAACTTTGTCATGCCCCTGTTAGAATCTGACTCTGAGAGAGAGGAGGAACAGCTGTCAGGGGTTGGGAGTTTGGCTCTGGAGGGTGTGGAGGAAACTGGGGAAGGGCAGAGGCTGGCTGGGCATTCAGAGGAAGACCCAGGCCCATCCCCTCTTCATCCTAGGGAGGAGCAGAGAAGGGAGAAACGTGAATGGTGTGGTCTGGGAGGGGGGGAAGGAGCCCTGATCCCCTTCATAGGCTGCAGCTGGGAAGACTGTTTAAAAGGACAAACTGTGCATGGCCCAGTGCTGGAAGCAAAGTGTGAAATAATTCAAGTCTCAGTTTTTATCTGAGTTCTGGAGTCCTTCCCAGTGTGTGTATTTTGATATCTGTGGACGTCTTCAAGCCCTTATCCTGCCTTGTCTCATTAATTGCTTCTGTGTGGTTTGTGTTGTTTTTTCTATTTATAATTTATATGTATTTTGAGTTGGAATGGAATTTCTTCCTTTTTGCAACTGTTCGTGGGGGAGTTTTTTCTCTAGTCAATGCTAATTGGACCTTTGAAGCCAATATATATTTTTCAATCGTGTGTCGATTAGATACATATTTCATGTGCTTAACAATTACTAATTATATTCTTCTTATCAATATAACAATGATCACATTCCCATATATATAATATAAGTAATATTCAGTATATCTATTACACTAGTTTCTCTTATTGCTTTATAAATACACCTAATCCCTTTTCTTTTATTTTTGCATTTTAACTTTCTGAAAATTACCAATTACATATAAGTGCCCAGTCTTCTTCTTTGATTCTGTCCCCTCCCCAACTCCCTGTCCCATAACAAAAAAACTGTGATTAAACGCTCAGTGTCACTTATAAATGCATTAGAAGTAGTCTGCTCTAATTTCATATTATCAAGGATTCGCATCAGTTCTGGTTCACTTAGCATTTCCAAAGTGACAGACAGTAAAAGATAAAAATAAAATATATTTAAAAAAAGAATTCAGGAGCAGGAAGAAAAGCAAAATATAGCATAAAAAAGGAGGAAAGCTGGTGAAAGATGTTATTTTTAATTTTTATTGAGTTATAAAATATTATAAGATACAAAATATGAAAGTAAATAGGAAAACAGTGGAGAGGAAGCGGGGGAAGAGAAATGAGGAGGGATAAGAAAAAAGAAAAAGAAGCATTTACATTAAAATCAAATCACAACTTTTTGCTTTTTCATAATAATATGAACAAGCCGTTTCTATAGAAATAGTTATTGATTTTTATTGGTGTGATTGTTATTATTATTGAATGATAAATGGTCTTCATTTTAGCTAGCATAAACATGGATCTGCTACATGACCAATTTTCCATCTATTACACGGGTGTCAAACTCACCATGTCACATTGCCATCACATGACATATCATGATGTTTTTCCCCTTCGCAGAGCTGGGGTGGGCGTGGCCTGTGCGTGACACATCTCACCCACGGGCCTCTGGTTTGACACTCCTGATTATTAGAATTCCAAATCTCGAACTATATTCCATTAATTGCCTCGAAATATGGCCATTTGAATAGAATAGAAATAGAATAGAAATAGAATTCTTTATTGGCCAAGTGTGATTGGACACACAAGGAATTTGTCTTGGTGCAAATGCTCTCAGAAAAGATACACTTGTCAAGCATCACCAGGTGCAACACTTAATCATAGTCATAGGGTACAATAAGACTAGACTAGACTAGACAAGAATAGAATAGAATAGAATAGAATAGAATAGAATAGAATAGAATAGAATAGAATAGAATTCAATTCCTTATTGGCCAAGTGCGATTGGACACACAAGGAATTTGTCTTGGTGCAAATGCTCTCAGAAAAGATACATTTGTCAAGCATCACCAGGTGCAACACTTAATGATAGTCATAGGGTACAATAAGACTAGACTAGACTAGACTAGACTAGACTAGACTAGACTAGAATAGAATAGAATAGAATAGAATAGAATAGAATAGAATAGAATAGAATAGAATAGAATAGAATAGAATAGAATAATAGAATAGAATTCAATTCCTTATTGGCCAAGTGCGATTGGACACACAAGGAATTTGTCTTGGTGCAAATGCTCTCAGTGTACATAAAAAGAAAAGATACATTCGTCAAGAGTCAAGAATCATCAGTTAATGATAGTCATAGGGTACAATAAGCAATCAAATCATACTAGGAAACAGTCAATATAAATCCTAAGGATACAAGCGACAAGGTTACAGTCATACAGTCACAAGTGGGAGGGGGATGGGTGATAAGGAGTGATGAGAATGTTAACAGTAGTAGAAGTGCAGACTTTGTAAATAGTTGGACAGTGTTGAGGGATTATTTGTTTAGCAGAGTGATGGTGTTCGGGAGAATAACTCCCCTTGTGTCTAGTTGTTCTGGTGTGCAGGGCTCTATACTACAGCATCGTTTTGAGGGAAGGAGTTGAAACAGTTTATGTCCGGGATGTGAGGGCTGTGAATGTTTCACTCGCCCTGTGGAATAGCAGTGGGGTGAGCAGTACTTCCAATTGCCCAGAGTCTAAACAGGACTTTCTGCAGCTCTTTAAAGCAGCATCTTTTCCCAGGAAAAGGTGCATCAACTGCAAAAGGCAATCTTGAAAAAATCCTCGGTTTAAAGAGTTGCCAAGAGGCGCTGGGTGGGTGTGTAGGAATACTGAAGCCCCTGTAAATCTGAAGCCCCACCCAGAGCTATATAGATAATCCTTGACATACGACCACAATTGAGCCCAAAATTTGTTGCTAAGTGAGACATTTGTTAAAGCGAGTTTAGCCCCGTTTTACGACCTTTCTTGCCACCCTTGTTAAGTGAATCACTGTCATTGTTAAGTTAGTAACGCATTTGTTCAGGGAGTCCAGCTTCCCCTTTGACTTTGCTTTTCCCAGAGTCGCAAAAGAGGATCATGTGATCCCGGGACATTGCAATCGTCATAAATACGAGTCCGTTGACAAGCATCTGAATTTTGATTCCATGGCTCTGGGGATGCTGCAATGGTCATGAGTGTGAAAAAGAGTCACAATGTCAGCGTTCCAGCAAATCTCCATTCCGCCCAATAACTCTGAGACAGACATCTTCTCAAAGGTTTATTTTGGATAGCAACTGGTGCAACTGGGGAATCCTGAATTGGAAAGTTCTGGGCTTCCTTGCCATAAGTAAAAACTACAAATCCACCCCAACTGCACCCATCATCACATCACGTGCCCCAATCACCATCCGTCCCAACTTGAGATTCCCCTCACCCAGGTGCAGAAATAACATGACCTTGAATTAGAAAAAAGAATGCTATTATGTCTGACTACATGCACTCCAAGAAACTCCCCCCTCCCACTTTCCCAGGGTCAACTATGGCAGCGTGGGAGCATCTGGTCTCAATAGGGCTTCCAATGCTGACGCACACAAGTCACTTTTGTCAGTGCTGTTGTAACTTCAAAGGGTCACTAGATGAACAGGTTGTAAGTCGAGGATGACCTGCTATGTGTTTGTGTAATTCCAAGGCAAGGTGTATGAGATCTTCAGAATTCACTTCCCATCCAGTAGCAGCTGTGGAGAAGATTCCTCTTTCTGTGTGTGGTTGAAGAGGGGAAGGAGCAGCCATCCTCACCTTCTGCCTCCTCATTATGTAGTTGCGATATTAAATATAGGTAGTCCTCAACTTGCAACAATTCGCTTGGTTCAAAGTTGCAACAGAACTGAAAAAAATAACTTATGACCGTTTTTCATACTTAAGACCATTGTAGCATCCCCATGATCAAAATTCTGATGCTCAACATCTGGTTCATACTTATGACGGTTGCTGTGTCTCAGGCTCAGCTGATCCCCTTTTACAACCTTCTGGCAAGCAAAGAGAACCGGGGAAGCCAGATTCACTTAACAACAAGGTTACTAACTTCTCGACTGCAGTGATTCACTTAACCACTGAGACAAGAAAGATCGTAAAACGGAGCAAGCCTCACTTCACAAATGTCTCCCTTAATGACAGAAAATTTTGGCTTCGTTGTGGAGGATTCCTTGTACAATGCTTATTGCTGTGGCTCAGGCAGCGCTGAAGCATTTGGAAGCGGTTGCAACCTCCGTGCCATACACTGAGCTGGCCAGAAGAGGAGTTTACAGATTAACAGAGTTGGGAGGGACCTTGAAGGTCATTTAGTCCAACCCCCCCGCCCAAGCAGGAGACCCCTCAGCATTTCTGACAGATGGCAGTCCAGTCTCTTCTTCAAAGCTTCCAGTGATGAAGCTTCCACAACTTCTGAAGGCAACTTCTGTTCTTGAGAAGCATCTTCTAAAGAAAAAACAGAAATCTTGACAACAGGGGGGCCTCTCCCACTTCTCGGGTGGATTATTCCTACTCCTGCCTTTGGGAATCCTGCCCTCTTCTTTCCTTGTTAATTGAAGGCAACCTAGATTTTCCTCTGCTTGAATCTCAGAAGGTCAGAAGATTGTAGGGGGCTCTTGGTCATGCTGTTGTGGTTCGCCAGCAACAGGTGCGGACGGCTGAGGACTCGGATGAGGGGCCTATGTGTGATGCAGGGATGGAGCCAGGACTATCGGAGAGTGGGAGCTGCCTTCAGAGATTGTGGAGGCTGGCAGCAGTGATGAAGAGGCCCCCGAGGAGCCTGTGCCCAGTGCCCAGTGCGCGTGCGCGCAGGGCTGCTTGAAGGAAAGAGCAGCTGCAGCAGCCTGGGCGACTCAGGAGTAAGGCTGCAAGGTGATAGCCCCTCCCTTAAGAGATAAAAAGCCAGCTGAGAAACCGGAGTTCTTTGCAGGAAGCAAATAAGTTTTTGCACTCAAGCCTTGTGGACGTTCGGACTTTCTTTGTTTGTGTTTGGAGACTTTTTGTGTTTGAAATATTCCTTGGCAACTTTATCTAGTGTTCTTGACAGCCTTGCAAGGCTCGTTCTTATCAGAGGCAATTAGTGTGAAACAGTCTTTTCACCCAGGAAGGAATGGAATTCGTCAAGAATCATTAAAAGGTTTTGCTGTTACCTCTGTTTCGTGTTTGTTTCCTTGGAACAAGGTTTGGGTCAGAACACACGCAGTTGGGGCTGCTTCCAAAGTCCCTTCCTTCTCCAAGAGGAAAGAGGCAAAGGCCCTTGGACCTGGGGGTGGAGGGAGAAGAAATGGTCTTCATTGATTCACCCTGGAAGCTTTTTATGCTGCTGTTCAGGAGAGCTGCATGGTGCCCAGAAATGCCAGGGATGATTGATTCCTGCAGGGCGGGCATTCGGACAAGCTGGCCTTTGGGGGAGGGTGTGTGCGTCTGTGGAAGCACTTTCTCACTGACGGACAGCTTGCCATAGAAATTGTGTAATGAGTGAGCCACACTGTGAAATATCCAACCTTTCCATGACATCTCTGACATTAAACAAAAAAGAGGGTAAATTGCTAGGCAAGCGAGTGACAAAACGGCGGTGAGGCTGGATGGTTGATCATTGTTAGCAACCTCGCTGTGAATAAACGATACATGAATGAGGCTGGTAAAGCTTCGTTTCTGCTTTTTAAAACTAATGGAAGGAATCGTTTTTGAGTCTAAGCGTACTGTTTACAGTATTATATTTTCTGCAGAACCCCAGGTTATTTAAAACATAGAAAGATTACTCAGAGGGGGCTTAACGTGTTCTGGCTCTGAAAAAGAAAAAGGAAATAATAGCTAAAAGGTTTCCAAGAAGTTATTTTCAATCCGTTGAAACTTGAAAGAGAACCCAGAGATGGAAAATGAAACAACTGTTAACTAGGGATGTGTAGGCAAAAAATGTTCTTGATGGGTTTCAGCTTCATCTTAAAATTATGTTTGCGAGGAAAGAAATGCGTCCGTTTGTGCATGTCTGTCTTTCAGGTGGATAAGTGAAAAGAATCAGGAATTTCTCTGTAAGCCATTTGCTGAAGAAAAATATACTCTAGCTGTAATTCTGGAACAATGTACCAGCATTTGTCTTGAAACTGCACCTACCTGATTTCAAAATGATTGGAATTGCACAATATTACAGAGTCCTTGTCCTTTGCTTATGCTATAACCCAGGGGTCTCCATGCTGGCTGGGGAATTCTGGGAGTTGAAGTCCACCAGTCTTAAAGTTGCCAAGTTTGGAGACCCATGCTGTAACCACTTGGCTTTAGTACAAAAGGAGTTTCCTAAATGCTCATGCTGGGACAGACTTGATAGTTCCTCTTTTTTAAAATTTCCCCTAGCCGGGATCTGATAGTTGAGTAAATGGACAATTGTAAATATCCACAATATTATTCTGATTCAAGCCAATGTCTCTTCTAAAAGAAAATGGTGTTGATTGACACATTTGCAACCAAAAGGGATTCTCCACTTCTAAAATACCATTACAGACTAAAATCACTGTTTTCAGGCAATCCATATTCAAAGTCTTCCCTCTGATTCGAGGAGGAATTTCAATCCAATTTGGTCAGATTGCATTCTGCAAAAGTAGAAATTGTCACCATCCAATATTTCTGGTATTATTTTAAGAAGAGTACTTAATGTTACTCTGAATGATATGGTCTCATAAAACACTGCTCTGTAAGTTAAACAGCATGATTTGCACACACAAAAAATTCTCCTCATAGATGAACTATTTCTGCCCCCATCATTCTGATATTTAGGAAAGTGGTTTCATTTTAGTCTCAGGGAAAATGGGGTATCTATAGCTGAATATAAGTACATGGGAAGAAACTGTCCAGGAAATTATGACATTAGACTTAGAATAACTTTGTTGTCACTTTGAATGTACACTGGCTGGCATACATTAAAATGAAATTTTATTCCATAGAGCTCTCAAAGGGTCTCCACCTCTAATATACACTACATAAACATGACAAGATAAAATACATGCATACATACAGGGGTGAGATTCAAATTTTTTATCAACTGGTTCTGTGGGCATGGCTTAGTTGGTGGGGGGTGGCTTGGTAGTCATGTGACTGGCTGGGCGTGGCCAACTCAACATCATTCACATCAAGGCACGCATCTCCTCGCCTCATGACTGTGGGGATGCTGCAACAGTTGTAAGTGTGAAAAATGGTCATAAGTCACTTTTTTCAGTGCCATTGTAACTTTGAATGGTCACTCCACACAAGCAAAGTACCAGCAAAGGAGGTGAAAAAAACTCCAGAGAAGTTCCAGAGACAGGAAGTCTAGTCCTGCCAAGAACATAATAAGGGTTGACAGAGAGGCAGTTTCTGTAAGCAACACCAGAATGTTTCCTTCCTGCCTTCCTTACAGGATTAGGCCAGTAATTTCTTCTAACAAGCAGTTTGGAGAACTGCTTAGAATGTTAACAACTGATTCTAGTGAATAGGTGCGAACCTGAGGAGATGCGTGCCTCGATGTGAGTGATATTGAGTTGGCCACACCCAGCCAATAACATGACCACCAAGCCATGTCCACCCAGTCACATGACCACCAAGCCACATCCACCACCTAAGCCACGCCCACAGAACCAGTTGTTAAAAAGTTTGAATCCCACCCCTGAACAAAGCTGTTACAGAATCTGGTAGTCCTGCTAGAACTATTTGAAAATCTCTTCCCAGAGGGGAGCAGACCATGAAGTGGGTGTTTAGGCACTATGTGCTTTGAGCATTAAGCACATAGCACTTAATAGTATCCTGAATTTTATTCGTACCTATTTCCTGTATTCTTACTCATGTTTATACTATTACCTTGTAAGCAACTGACAAAACAAATAAATAAAAAATAAATAAAATGAATGACAGGAAGCGACCTTCCTACAATATTCTCCACTGTACTCACCACTCTCTGTAGGGAATTTCTGTCTGAGGCATATGGTTTCTTTAATTTCATTAGAGACCATTCCTGGCATTTTGTCTTTTCACTTATGTTTGCATTGACTTACCAATTTGTTAATGCCTGACAAATAAAATAAAATAATAAAATAAATCGCAGCCATTTCTTAAACTTCATCTTCCATGTAGCCCTTCGATTATTTGTTTTTCATTACTAAAATGTAAAAAAATGTCAAAGGTCGTTATTCAATTTCATTGCATGTGGCAAATCAGCATGTTTCCTGCTCAAAGGCCGTCATTTATTGACAGTCAAATGGCAACCAACCTCTCTTCGTATTCCTCCATTGGCATCTCAGACGGGAAGCAGCCCTTAAGTACTTCTTGGCTGGAGCCTTTGGATCCTGTGAGTGATGTTCTGCCAATTTTTGCCTTTACTTTACTCTCAAGTGACACGAACAGGAGCAAACATGGCACAGCAATTTAGCACTAAGAATTAATGAGGATAGGGAGTGGGGGGAAACACACACCCAGGCACATTTCCAATGATTTATTAATAAATTCTTCAGTAAAAACCAAGCAAGTTGAATTTTCCTATTAACACAATTGAGAATGTAATGAGCTTCTTAATTTATGACTCCAGTAAGTTTCTCTGATTTGAATTATAAAAGAATCGCGTGAGCTCCATTCTAATTGCCCAAGTGCGTCTAGAGATGACAGTTTGTTTAGGTTCATTCCAACATCTAATCTAAATAAATTAACAAACAGCAGACAGTCTCTGCTGCAAGTCATTGTGATTGAACTGTATAAATGGATTTTTTTTTTTAATGGATCGGATCCAAGTTAATAAAACAGGAATAGTGAGCTTACCTCTGATTCAGACGCTGCCTGCCCAGTAGAGAATAGTTCTATCGCTAAAAAGCTTCACAGTTGCAGATCTAGGTCAACCTATAGAGCCCATTTTGCAAATATTTACATCTCATAAATTTCAGTCTGGCTTGATTGGAGTAAAACCCATCTAAGGCCATTTCTCACGGGGCTCAAGCTGGAAGCCTCCAATGCTGCTGCAGCCCTCATTCACCCCCCCTGTGCCTGAACACTGAAGGTCTTCGAGACTGACAAGCTTGGCCACCGGAATGCCTGCAGAGGGCAGGTTCCATTTGGGGTTCCCCTCTTACGCACGAAGCTGTCAGTCTTCCCCCTGAAGCCCAGGTGGGCCTTCCAGATGGCTTCAGCACGTAGCATGGGCATGTTGTGGCCTGTTGGTCGCCGGCCCCTCCAGCAGCCAAATCGGAGGAGGAGGAGGAGGAGGAGGCGTGGGAGTCAGGATCAGCATCAAGGCAACCTGGGAGCTCCGAGGGGGAAGAGGGAATAGAACTGGCAGAGAGAGAGAGAGGGAGGGAGGGAGGGAGAGAGAGAGAGGGGGGGCAGGCAGGCAGAGCTTGGGCCATCCGTCAGTCCCCGGAGAGTCCACAGCCCCCAGGTCTGGAGGTGGCTGATGAGGAGAGGAGGAACAGTTGGATCCAGTGCCTGATGTGTGAATGCACAGAAGGCAGAGGAGAGGAGAGCGGTGGAAATCTATGGGCCGGTCCTTCAGAAGGAAGAGCCACCACTGCTAGTGAAACATCGCCCTAGCTCTGGGGATAAAAGGCAGGGGTGGAGATGAATAGATGTGGCAGACAACTGTTCATCTCCCCTGCTGGACAGACTTGTTACCCTGCGGTGAGAGAGAGAGAGACTCTTTGCCAGAGCTGCCAGCATTCCTATTAAAGGAATCTTTTGAGTTCATGTCAGAGGGTTTGCCGTGTTTGGGGAGCTGGGTCAGAACAGGGCAGTTCTGATCCACCCAAAGCAATTCAGCGAGATGAACGGCTGGCTTTGACAACGTGAACTGAGATGCCTCCACAATCAAAAAGGCTTCATCAAAGCACATCATCACTGCTTCCCACTGAGCCTTAAACATATATTTTATATACTATATACCATATATATGCTCACAGGTGGCAAGGGCAGTCAGATCTTTAATTCACCAAGTGAAAAAGGCCACCTATTTATCTTTCCAGTACCGCAACATCAATCCTTTCGCCATAATAAGACACAGAGAATCCATTTACGTCATCCAGCTGTCGAATTCCAAAGACTAGGTATCTAGTTCAAAAGAAAATTGTCATCTGAAAATTTGAACACAGAATTATTATGTTTCCTTAAAAATGTGTGTTTTAAAGAAACGTCATTCTTATTGCATTTCTAACAAATACTGTTTTTGACAGCCTTTTCTATACAAACGTAACAGAGTGCAATAAATTCTAAATATTTTGTGTTATCCATGTCATCATTTGATGTTCACTCTTGTTATGGAAGTTAAAAAATTGCCAAGGCAGTAAGGAACCTCTAGTTCTTTATTCCACTCATTTCTTAGGATCTGCATATCAAATTGATCCTGTTTTTCCTTTTTCCTTTGTGCCATTGTTTTCACTTTCTTATAAAAGCACTTTCTATATATATATTTTTGTTTTCTTTGGCAATGTATGTGTTTTTATCTTTGCAGAGCATTTTCATTTCTTTTTGTCAGTCTTTTAAATGCAATAAAATAATAAATAAATAAAACTGGATTTTTTATATAACAAGAGAAAAAATAAGAAATTTCACATGCAAGTTAGTCCTACTATCTAATAATGGTGGATTATTCCTGTTTGGGCTTCTAAAATGGCAGGTTTGGGGGATTCAAGATGCCAGAAAACATAAATGTTCCTTTTACAACCCACAACAACACACCCAGGAGATCTGCCCTTAAACATCCAGTGGGGACCACAGTGGTGTCACATTGTGTATGTTTTGTGTGATGACATCGCTATTAATCTTATTTTTTAAAATCATGCTGACAGAACCGTCACACCTGTGACCAATTCTGAAGGCTGGAGCTCCAAACCATCTAACAATACTTTAGTTTACAATGATGATTATTTCATGTTTGCAAGTGATTTTACCTGCCTCTTTAAAGAATTATAACATAAATGGTGATAATAAATAAAACCAGAAACAAACAGGATGTGTGGAGACAACAAGAACCTGCACCACTGCTCTGCCACGCCTTGTTACCTGCAAATTGAGGGATTTGCATGCAGGGTCTTGAAAGCTAACCTCATAACCCTTGCTGTAGTAATTCAGGGTTGTTTTAAATGAACTGCACCACTCAGTCCAACAGTCAGGCTAAACCCGAGAAAGATGTAGAACAAATCAGAGTTCAATTCGTTATTGCTCACAACAATAGACAGACTCTTGCCAGACTAAACCCTTACTGCTCTCATCCCAATGGATATTCCCTGGGAAATTCTAGGAAGTGATTATGCTTACTCTCTTCCTTTTCCTCCTATCCAGCTCCAGACTGTGCTGCCTCACACACACCCTTTTTGGAATGTGCTCCCTCCTTCCTGGGAACTCCCCCCCCCAAACAGAGAACAGGCAGCTGAGAGACAGGGGGGGGCAGTGGGCTGCCGGTGTGCAATTTATCACTGTCTGGACTTGCCAGTGATGTGGGACTATAAAAGAGACTGTTTCAAAGGTTAATGTTTGCAGCATCTGAAAGTGATATCATATCGAGATTTATAGCAGGTGCTGGCAGAGAAGAAAGGTTTGTGCCTGTCCACCCCATTTAGCCGTTTCCCTGCTGCCGGCCCCCCTGTGCCTCCCCCGGGAGGCAGTCCAAGCGGGAGGGGTGATGTCCCCCTGCCTCACTTGGGGCAGGAATGGCCCGGATG
Organism: Notechis scutatus; assembly: GCF_049901735.1. Taxonomy (NCBI): domain Eukaryota; kingdom Metazoa; phylum Chordata; class Lepidosauria; order Squamata; family Elapidae; genus Notechis; species Notechis scutatus. Next base: position 21,966,710 of record NC_142017.1, read on the forward strand.
CCTCTGCTCACCCCTCTGATAGCCGCACAGAGCCAGCCCCTTCCCCTCCTATCCCAGTGGTTCTCAACCTGTAGTCTGCAGACCCTTTGGGGGGGGGGCATGATGTCATCACAGTGGGTTTGAAAATGATTAAATCTTGAGTTAAATCATGTGAGTTCATGGCTAGAAAAACTTTAAAGGGAGGACCTAGTGAAGAGAGAGGGACGCAGTGGATCAGTGACTAAGTTGCTGAACTTGTCAATCAGAAAGGCTGCCAGTTCTGCAGTTCGAATCCCTGGCGCCATGTCACAGAGTGAGCTCACGCTCCTTGTCCCAGCTTCTGCCAACCTAGCAGTTCGAAAGCATGTAAAAAATGCAAGTAGAAAAATAGGGACCCCTTTGGTGGGAAGGGAACAGTGTTCCATGCGCCTTCGGCATTTAGTCCTGCTGGCCACATGACCACGGAGACGTCTTCAAACAGCGCAGGCTCTTCGGCTTTGAAATGGAGATGAGCACTGCCCCCTAGAGCCAGAAACAACTAGCATGGATGTGCCAGGGGAAACTTTACCTAAGTTTTAAAATACTCAACCAGTTCAGAATGGGGAGGATGTTTTACGTGTGTGTATGTGTGCACATGCGCAAATACACACACTACTATGAAGTTTGCTAGAGAAGAAGATGATAACAGCTGGTTTACAACAGCCAAGCTATAACCAATAGAAGATTCATTTGTGATTTATTTTTGTATATGAATGAGGCAACTCTATTCAGACTACAGTTAGATCTTGGCTTGCTATATTACGTATTTCAGGGGTGTCAAACTCAGTTTCATTGAGAGCCGCATCAGGGTTGTGTTTGACCTCGGGGGAGGGTGCTTGGCCAGAGTGGGCGTGGCCAGCTCGACATCACGGGGGCGCCTGTGGTGGTCTGAGTGCTCTGTCAGTGAAAATGGGCTCCCGAGCTCCGTTTTCGGCTACGACGGCCTCCTGCAGCCCTCTGCCAGTGAAAACGGAGCTCAGGAGGGCGCCCTCCCAAGCTCTGTTTTCATTGGCAGAGGCGCTGCGGGCTGGTCCTTCGCTGTTTCCAGCGTGGCCCTGCGGGTCAGATCTAAGCAGCCTGTGGGCCGGATCTGACTTGTAGAGTTTGACACCCAGAGGTGGTCTTCAGCCGGTTCTGACCAGTTCTGGAGAACTGGTAGTGGAAATTTTGAGTAGTTGGGAGAACCAGCCAATCCCACCTCTGACTGGCCCCGCCAACCCCGTCTCTTCTCTGCTTCCCACTGAGTCTCAGCTGATCAGCTGGGTCTCCTTTGGTTGACCTGCACAGGAGAAGGGAGCTGGAAAGCAGGCTAGTGGGGTGGGGAGGGAAGGGGGATTTTGCATTAACCTTCCCCTGCCACGCCCACCAAGCCACGCCCACAGTTGACACCCCTGACATCTCACCATTATTGTCTAGCAAATTTTTTTGGTGAAGAAGGCTTCTGATAACATGTTCAACACGCTAGTAGGTAAGTCTGCTGTGTGAGGACAGCCAGCCAGTGACAGCCCAAATGATATGCCAAGGGATGCTAAAGATCTGGAGCTCCTCTTGCCCACCAGTCTAGACATTATGCTAATTAGCTCTCTCTCCAGGTCACTGATTGCAGTGATAAAGTCATTTTATGTGAAGGTTATTGGGTTTTGTCAGCCCTGTGAATACTTGGGACGTGATGTAAAAACGTTAGTTTTATCGTGACCTGGGATCAGGCTTCTAAGCTGGAAGGAATTCAAAAGAATTGTGAAGAAGACTGCCAAAGAGCATAGAATAAAGATGAAACTCCCACACAGGTACACAATACATAATGCAAAAGTTCATAAAAGCTTCTGGTTGCGTTTATGAGGAGCTTAGCTGTTGTCAGCATTTTTTTCTTTTTTATGTTCATTTAATGTCATTTTGAAGAGCAGCAGATCTGAAAAAAATCAATAAAGAAATAATGGGTTACACAACTGGTGTGGCACCTGCAGTTCCGTGCCTTTGAAAGGACCTTGAGCTCATTTTGAAGACTTCAGGGGACCTTTTGAGGAGGAGGCCTCAGGTCAGAGGTGGTCTTCAGCTGCTTCGGACCAGTTCTGGAGAACCGGTAGCGGAAATTTTGAGTCGTTCAGAGAACCAGGAAATCCCACCTCTGACTGGAAATTTCACAGTATCCTTCCCCTGCCATGCCCACCAAGCCACGTCCACAGAACCGGGAGTAAAAAATGGGTAGGTAGCTCATTCTGCCATAGAACCAGAGGTGGGATTCATCCGGTTCTGACCAGTTCTGGAGAACCAGGACTGGAAATTTTGAGTAGTTTGGAGAACCCACAAATGCCACCTCTGACTGACACTGCCCCCATCTCTTCTCTGCCTCCCATTGAGTCCCAGCTGATCAGCTGGCTCTCCTTTGGTTGCCCTGCACAGGAGAATGGAGCTGGAAAGCAGGTTAGTGGGGTGGGGAGAGAATGGGGATTTTGCAGTATATCCTTCCCCTGCCACACCCACCAAGCCACAGCCACAGAACCATAAATAGTAAAATAATTTGAATCCCACCACTGCCTCAGGTACTACCCCAACGTTTCCTCCAGCTGGAAAGGAGAGGGAAGAACCCAAGTTCCTCTCACAGGCTCTCATTTTCCAGAGGTGTCGGGGGGCTTCCTTGGGGTTTCTTAAATAGAAGATACAAGGAACCTGAATCAGGAATTTTTAAGGTCATATGCACGTGTGTATGGGGGCCCATCTTAAAAGGAAACCATTCAAAATGAGAAATAACCCTGTTTCTTCCTCTGTTTCAAATTATAAATCCTAGGAAATGATTGTAAATCTTGTGTTTTCTCAGTCAGCTCATTTTAGCAAAGCCATCTATAATAGATGGATAATACTTGCTTTCCTATCTGGCTGCCACTTCCAATTTAGCAGATTATCATGACAGATTCAATTCTGTTTTGATATGGCCTCTGCGTTTAATTAGCGAGGGAAAATGGAGGTTGACTTTAATGTGATCATGCAACCCATAATTGGTTAACTACATTGCTGATTCTGTGCCTGGCATCTTCTCACCAGGGAACCAGCCACCAAAGGCAATCGTGTATTCCTTTAGGTAGTCATTTTTAGGTGGACCGATTGGATGCCCATACATCTGGATCAGAAGTTGGGAGGGCACCCAAGCCATGTCCATTGTGAAGAACTCTTCTTATTTATTTTGCACTCTCCCGGTCTCACTCCCACTTGTAGTCTAACCCTCCTCCTCCTCCTCCTCCTCCTCCTCCTCCTCCTCCTCCTCCTCCTCCTCCTCCTCCTCCTCCTCCTCCTCCTCCTCCTCCTCTCAGTCTGCTTCTTTCAACCTCTGGGCTTCAGATGCTGCTACCCAACTCTTGTTGGTGAACCTCCAACCAGGCACCTTTTCACAGCAGGCTAGGGAGGGGTTGTTCTTGTGGTGTTCTTTGGAGACTCGCTCTGCTGCAAACCAGGATTTCTGTGGTTGAGCCGTGATGGCGCAGTAGTTAGTCTGCAGTATTGCAAGCTAATTCTGCCCATAGCCTGGAGTTCAATCCTGACTGGCTCAAGATTGACTCAGCCTTCCATCCTTGTGAGGTGGGTCAAATGAGGACCCGGATTGTTGAGGGCAAGAGGCTGACTCTGTAAACCACTTAGATCTGGAAAGCACTGTGAAGCAGTATATAAGTCTAAGTGCCATTGCTCTTCCTTCCTCCTTCCTTCCTTTCCTTCCTTTCCTCCCTCTATTCCTTCTTTCCTTCCTTCTTCCCTCTGTCCCTCCCTCAACTTTCCATCCTTCCGTGGGGGCCGGGGGGAATGAGGACCCAGATTGTTGGGGTAAATATGCTGACTCTGTAAACAACTTAGAGAGGGCTGCAAAGCACTGGGAAGCAGTATATAAGTCTAAAGGCTATTGCTATTTCCAGAGATTTCGAGGGGAAAGGGGGAGGCAAAGTAACATCCTCATTCCAGAACAAGAAGAAATCTTATTGATGACTTGTTTGAATGTATCAAAAACCTATCAAGTCAATACAGAGAAATCAGTAGGACATGCTCATAATACAGGTAAGCCGTTGGGTTACGATTGTAACTGAACAAATGGTACGTATAGCTGGAGTTGTTGGCATTGCAGCATCCCTGTGGCCACGAGATTTGTGGCCTTTCTGCAGGCCTCCCATAAGGAAAGGTTCTTGCAAAGCAGCAAGACAAATTTGTGTCCTTCCTGGTCAAGGCTAGGAAATGCTGGGAAAAGAGAAATGGATTGGTTGCAGAGGATAAAGGCTGGGGTGCCAGAAATCCATCCATCCAGGACACCATTCAGTGAAACAAAGAGATTCATTTGCTCTCTCCAAAAAATAAAAAGTGAATTATATTCTCTTAGGAGACGAGTTAATGCAGGGCACATTCACGCTTTGTACTCATTTCTTATGATCAATCAAACAATTAACTTTTACATTTTTTTAAAGCTGCCTTCTCTGCAAATCCTAAACATCTTCATGTGGGTTCATATTACTCAGGTAACCTTAAAAGCATTGGAGCAATCTTGATGTGCAAAACAAGGATGCTAAAAACGGCTGATTGCTGGTTTTTCTGGAGATTCCTTTTATTAAGAATCCTTCTCGCCTGAACTTCCTGGCAATTGCTGTTGTGCCCCTCAAATGGCACCTTGCAATGCTTTCCTCTCAGCTTAGAGGCAACTGCTGTCTTTGTAATTGGACATAACTAACAATGAGGAAGACAGAAAGCCTGACATTTATCATGTTTCTACTGAGCCTCTACGCTGGGCTCTTAACGCAAGAAGGACTAGTAAATTCTTAGTGGGGGAGTATTGATTTCTGGCTTGAATTAGTTTTGTATGACAGGTGTAAAATGGGGGTTCTGATCTCAGCAAAATATTCTTAGAACAACATGCCTAACTAGCCCAGTGGACTGCAGCAAAATAAACGGGATTTATTTGCTGCATCTGCCTTCCTTCCGAAATGATGCAAAAAGCTGCTAATCATCTCATACATCAGAGGTTTCTAAACTTGTCAACTTCAACTACTCCCAAATTCTCAGCCAAGACTTTTAGGACTTCAACTCCCAGAATTCCTCAGCCATATTCAAACTCTTCTTCATTTGAATGCAGGAGCAAAGCTTCAATTTTGGTCCAACATTGTTGAAGTCACAAATCTTAAAGTTGCAACTTTAGACTGGAGAACTCCCTGCAAGTTTAAAGCAATTGAGTCACCTGTTTAAGAACCTTAAGGTCTGTAACAATTTTCTCTTAGCATTAAAATGTTAGGTCTCAGTTGGAGGTGTTGGATTTTATTACAGCAGGGTATGTTTTTAGATATATATCAGGGTGAGATTCTACTGGTTTGCACCTATTCGCTAGAACTGGTTGTTAACAATCTAAGCAGTTCAGAGAACCAGTTAGAAGAAATTATTGGCCTAATCCTGTAAGGAAGGCAGGAAGGAAACATTCTGGTGTTGCTTACAGAAACTGCCTCTCCGTTAACCCTTATAATGTTCTTGGCAGGACTAGACTTCCTGTCTCTGGAATTTCTCTGGAGTTTTCCCCCCACTCTTTTGCTGGTACTTTGCTTGTGTGGAGTGACCATTCAAAGTTAAAATGGCACTGAAAAAAGTGACTTATGACCATTTTTCACACTTACGACTGTTGCCGCATCCCCACAGTCATGAGAGGCCAGGCGAGGAGATGCGTGCCTTGATGTGAGTGATGTTGAGTTGGCCACGCCCAGCCAATAACATGACCACCAATCCACGCCCACCAACTTAGCCACACCTACAGTACCGGTTGTTAAAAAATTTGAACCACACCCCTGGATATCATATCTACATGTGAACGTCCAAGTTATTTGGGTGAAGAAATCTACTGTGTACTGGGATTTTGACTGTCCTCTTCTTTACAGCAACTCATACCAAACCAATCTTATTTTGTTCTTTGACAAAGTGACTAATTGAGAGGATTGGGGAAAATGCTGTGGATGTAGTGTACTTAGACTTCAGTAAGTCAATTGACAAAAGAGATCACAGCCTGTTTCATGATAAGATGGGGAAATGTGAGGTAGACAACATTACCAGCAGGTGGATTCATAACTGGCTCACCAACTGCACTGAACAAGTAGTCCTCAATGAACTCCTATCTACATATAGAGAAGGATGCAGTGGGGGTAACCCAAGGTTCTGTCTTAGGCCCAATACTATTCAACACTTGATAAATGATTTAGACCAGTGGTCGCCAACCAGTGGACCGGGAACCACTGGTGGTCCGTGAGAAAATTTTGGTGGTCCACAGAGAAATGTCACCCCCAAAGCACCCCCCAAAGCAATTAATCCAGGCTGCGTGGGAACACAAGGCTGCACCGCCCACATGGCCCGCGGGAACACAAGGTTTGCATTGCTTGCACTGTGAACAACACAAGGTAGTAAGGGGAGGGAGGAAAGGGCAGAGGAGGGAAGTTGCCCAACGTGTCTGGCCTGGCCATCGGGCTGCTTCTTTCTGCTCTTTCTTTTCTGCCTTTGGCTGCATGCAAGGAAAGCAGCAAAAGTCTTCCTTTCTCTCCCCCAAACTCTGCAAGAAATGGGTCTTTGGGACCCTGCAAGGCCTCCTTCTCCAAGAGGCTTCACCGGCATGACAAGTCTCGCAAAGACTCATTTCTGGTGGAGTTTGGGGGAGAGAAAGAAGGACTTCTGCTGCTTCTGCTGCTTTCCTTGCATGAAGCCAAAAGTCTCTCTCTCTCTCTCTCTCTCTCTCTCTCTCTCTCTCTCTCTCCCTCCCTCCCTCCCTCCCTCCCTCCCTCCCTCTCTCTCTCTCCCCAAGAACGGAGCTGGAGATGGTATCCTGTGATCCCAAATAAAGAATGATTGATTGGTTGGAAAACGGGGTAGAGGATTTTCCTGCAGACTGTTTTTGGGATTTTCCCAGGGTCTCTGGTCTGCAGGATTTAAAATTATGAGTTTGGTGGTCCCTGAGGTCCAAAAGGTTGCCGACCCCTGATTTAGACAAGTGGACAGAAGGGAAATCCACCAAATTTGCAGATGACACCAAGCTGGGGAGAATAACCAACATTTTGGAACATTTGACCAGACTTTAACATTGGGCCCTATCCAACAAAATGCAATTCAATGGTGAGAAAAGTAAGATCCTACACTTAGCAGAAAAAAAAAACCCAAATTCATATATCCAGAAAAAATCAAATTCGTAGGTACAGAAAAGGTGGTAGTAACTGTGAGAGAGATTTAGATGTCCTAGCAGACCACGACTTAACTATGAGCCAGCGGTGGGAGTCAAAAATCCCAGCCACCAGTTCTCTGCCCAGTTGTTTGGTGGGCATGGCCTACCAGAACTTCCGGGAGGACCATTTTCCATCTCCCCAGAGTCTGGAGGTTTCCCTTGGGCCTCTGGGAGGGCGAAAACACCTCACTGGGGCTCCGGAGCCAGAAACAAGCCTGTTTAGGGACTCCCAGAACTTCCAGGACGGCCATTTTCCCCCCTCACAGAGCCTCCATGTGGACATAGGCCACGTGGAGACTCCGGGGAGGGGAGGGGAGGGGAGGGCGGGAACAGTCGGTCAGTTCAACTACCGGTAAATTCAACATCCGGTTCCCTAAAACCGGTCCAAACCGGTAGAATCCCACACCTGAGTTTGCTACGGATGCCAAAAATGCCAGGGCAGGCCTGAAATCCATCAACAAAGGGATAGTATCAAGATCACGTGAAGTGATAATACTGCTTTCTATTGCACTGCAAGACTACACTTGGAATACTGAGTCCAATTCTGGTCACTACAAAGATATGGAGGTAAAAAAGATATTGAGACTCTAAAAAGAATGTAGCGAAAATCAACAAGGAGGATTTAGGAGACTGGAGGCCAAACTATATGATCACGAGATCTAGGTGTGTCTAGTCTAATGAAGATAAAGATTAAGGGCGACACACAATACTTGTCTTCCAGTACTTGAAAGGCTGTCGTAGGGAAGAAGGAGTGGAATTATTCTGCAAAGCACCTGAGGGCCGGACAAGGAGTGACAGATGGAAGATCATTAAATAGAAATCCAATCCACAATTAAGAAGACATTTCCTGATAGTGAGAACAATTAATCAGTGGAATGGCTTCCCTCAAGAAGTTGTGGGTGCTCCATCCCTGGAGGTTTCCAAGAAGACATTGGACAACCATTTGTCTGGAATGGTACATAGGGTCCCCTGCCTGGCCCAAGGAATTAGACTAAACAATTTTAACAGAGTTGGAAGGGACCATGTAGGTCATCTAGTCCAACCCCCTGCCAAAGCGGAAGACCCTACACCATTTCTGAGAGATGGCAGTCCAGTCTCTTCTTGAAAGCCTCCAGGGATGAAGCTCCCACAACTTCCGAAGGCAACTTCTGTTCCATGGGTTGATTGTTCTCACTGTCAAAAAGTTTCTCCTTATTTCCAGGTTGAATCTCTCCTTGATCAATTTCCATCCATTATTCCTTGTCTGGCCTTCGGATGCTTGGAAAATAGCTTGATCCCCTCCTCTGTGGCAGCCCCTCAAATATTGGAGCACTGCTATCATGTCTCCCCTGGTCCTTCTCTTCCCTAGACGAGCCAGGCCCAGTTCCTGCAACCGTTCATTGCATGTTTTAGCCTCCAGTCCCCTAATCACCCTGGTTGCTCTTCTCTGCACTCTTTCTAGAATCTTAACATCTTTTTTAGTGTGTGGTGAACAAAATTGGATGCAGTACTCTAGGTGTAGTCTTACTAAGGCTTTATAGAGTGGTATTAGTACCTCCCTTGATCTTAATTGAATCCCCGTTAATGCAACTTAGGATTGCATTGGCTTTTTGGGCGGCGGCTGCTGCACACGGCTGGCTCCTATTTAGCTGGTTGTCCACTAAGACTCCAAGATCCCTCTCCCAGTTATTCTTTGGCCAAGCAGCCTCTGCTCCTTGGAGCCTCTAGGCATCCATCTTTTCACGGGGGGGGAAATATCAAGATGGCGTCTTGACGCTCCAGCCATTTTTCATGCATGGCAGCCTCGAATCTTGTATTCTGCAGCTTCTGAACTAACTCAGCAAGTGATTAGAAGTGATGTGGGAAAGACACGGATTTGTGATTTTTTTTTCTAAAAAGAACCATTTCCTTTCAATGTAGTATTGACCACAAAGTAAATTTGATTAGTCGAAAGAGAAGGAAATGAGCCAGGTGGGCAGGAAAGGGAGCAAGGATATGCTTGCCAAGACAAAGAGTTATCTATTTCCCAGGAGCAAAAGGAAATATTTACCAGTAACTCTAATCACGATGTTGAGAATAAAGGAACATTATTAGAAATCACTTTTTGTTTTTGTTTTTAAAAGTCCCAATTTGTTTACCATAATTAGATTTAATTTTTAAAAACATCAGCATTGTCTTCCGGTTTCCGGCATGTGCACCAGCCACCTGGTCTTCCGGTTTCCAGTGCACATGTGCGTGCGAAGACCAACTAGCCGGTGTGCATGAATGCACTGGAAACCGAAAGAGCAGCCGCCCGGTATGCATGCGCACGCTAAGAAGACGATCTTCCAGTTTCTGGCATGCGTATGCACATCGGCCAGCTAATCTTCGCATATACATGCGCACCAGAAACCGGAAGACCGGTTGGGCGATGCACACACTGGAAACCGGAAGATCATCTTCCCAGCGCGCACATGCACACTGGGCGGCAGCTCTTCCAGTTTCCGGCACTCCAGCGTGTGTGAAGACCAGCTGGCCAGTGCGCTGGAACCCGGAAGAGCAACGGGCGATGGCTTGCCCGGAGAGATGGTTCTGTATGCCACTTCTGGCATGTGTGGCATGGGTTCGCCATCACAGACCGAGAACTTAAGGAGACATTTCCTGACAGTGAGAACTAATTGGAATGCTTTGCCTCCAGAAGTTGTAAATGCTCCAATACTGGAGGATTTTAAGAAGAGATTGGACAGCCATTTGTCTGAAATAGAATAGGGTTTCCTGCTTGGGCAGGGGGCTGGACTAGAAGACCTCCAAGGTCCCTTTCAACTCTGTTTATTCTATTAAACAGCCATTACTTAATTCTGTTATAGGTTGGTCCTAAGCAGCATAACTAAGTGTGGTTGTGGGGTTTTTTTCATGCTTAGCCTTAAAGGAGGAGGCGCCGGGAGCAACAGGCAGCTGAAATAGGGCCAGGGCTGGTCTCTCCCATGGGAGCTGCTGCCTGTTATCACTTCCATAAGTGGCTTAAGGCAGAACAGGAGGTGAGCACCAGATCATAATTTGCCTGAAGATCTCAGTGCGCTTCAACAGTGGGGTCTGCGGTGCAGAGGCCAGTCCTGGGCATTTCAGACAGACCTATTTGCAAGCAAACGTGCAGAGACATATAAAACACTCTTGTGATTATTCCATCTTTGGAGGCTAATGGAAAAATCTTTCAGACATAAACGTCTGATAGCTTTCAATTCCCCTGTTAAGTTGGCTTTGCAAAGAGAGGAGCATGTTGCTTTTCTGGGGAGGGATGAGCTGAAGCTGCCTCTCCATATTTCACACCCTGAGCTCAAAGCAATTGCTTCTGCTGTCTATAACTTTGGACAGCAGCCCATGGTTGGGTGCACATTGGTGTCTCCTCAGAACCAATGGCTTGTAACCCGCTTTGCAAATCAAGGTTGAGACCAAGGTTGGTCTGCTCAGACTCACACCTGCTTGTGGCCAGAGGTGAGGCAACCACCGGCACAGCAACATGGTCAAATGGAAGGCGTAAAAAGCCTGGAAGTTGCCCCTTGCTGGTGGAGGCCTCTCTTAACACAGTGGGTGGACTTTGAAATCATTGGCATCCATGCTTCACCTCAGCTCAGTTCCTTGTCTCTTCCTTTCCCCCCGGTTACTTCAGGATTGTCAAACAATTGGATGAAGGCAGGTAGTGTTGTGGTTCGCCGGACAGTGAGGAAGAACGGGGACCAGTCCGGAAGTCTGGGGAAGACTCAGACGAGACTCCTGCATCTGATGCAGGGATGGGGCCAGGACCATCTGGGAGTTATGCGCGGACTCCAGAGCCTTCGGAGTCTGGCAGCAGCGAGGCAGAGGAACAAGGGGAGCCTGTTCCCAGTGTGCGTGTGCACAGAGCTGCTAGAAGGCAAGAGCAGCGGAGACAAAAGGGGTGAACTTTCGGGAGTAAGGCTGGGAGGTGATTGCCCCTCCCCTGAGGCATAAAGGAAGTGCAAAAGGACAGGAACCTTTGCAGGAAGCAAAGTCGTTTGTTCTGTTCAGATTAATCCTTGAAGCTCTGTGTGTAATTTGTACTTCAGTTGTTTTTTTACAGTTAATTTGGCACTTTAGTTGTTGGCAGCCATTCAAAGGAGAGAAAGGTGGGTGCTTATCTCAAGGGACTGTTTGGGACTCATTACGGGCTGGGAATGAAAATAATTCCCAGTGTTGAAATAAAACGAGTTGTTTGGACTAAGCGTGTGCTTAGTTACGGTCTCGGGAAGCCTTGAACAGGTAGAGCTGCCTGCAAGGAATATAAATCCTTCCATTCCTCACCATCCAGTCAGAGCTGAAGAAGGTTCTTGGAAGAGAAGTGAAACGTCTTCAAAAGAAAAAGAAAAACCAAGGAAGTCGAGTTGCCTCCTGAAAAAGCACCTTTGGGACAACCATGACCTGGAGGACTGAGAATCTCCATAGACATTTAGCTATCCACTGGTAGGGCTGACTTTGGTTGGCAGTCTTCTGCAATGAAAAAAAAAGCATCTAGCTTGTTGTAAGGAACAAAGATTCCATCCATTATCCTGGCCAGATTTCAGCTACGAAAGGGTAGAGAAAGTAGCCCTTGGATTTTTCCTGCCTGAAATTTTGCATATGCAGTCCTTTAAATACTAGATCTGTACTTTTACTATAGAAAACGGATATTCCACTTAGGGGTGAGGCTCAGACAATAAGCTAACTATGAACACTTGCACACATTTTGTGATTGCCATTCCCCTTTGAATTGTTCTGCTCTCCAAATTTTGCAAGGCGGTTTGCTCAAAAATTCCATACTGGTATGCAAATCTTATGGGAAGGCCCATTCCTTTTTTCCTAATACAACCAACTTTTACACAATTGCTTTCTGTTTATTCTGTGCGATTTTTTAAACTGTTAAGGTATAAAACCACAGCAAAGTTTGCAAATAAGAGATTTGCAGAAGGTACTCTAATTTTGATTTTCGCATTACTTCAAAAATACAAAAGATGACATAGAGCACAAATTCTAATCGGCTATGTCTCCATTTTAAGGCAACCATTGGCAATTCTGTGCTGGTTTAAGATCTACCGGGCTGGACTGCAGAATCTGGATGACCACTAGAGGGCAATGAACAAGGAATCATTGAATTTCATTTTGTGAGATAGCGCCCAATGTTCAAGTCTGTCGAGATCCTTCTGTATCTTAAGCCTATCTTCTGGAGTGTTGGCTTTTCCTGCCAGCTTGGTGTCGTCTGCAGATTTGATGAGTTCCCCATCTATCCCCTCATCCAAATCATTGATGAAGATGTTGAAGAGTACTGGGCCTAAAACAGAGCCTTGGGGTGCCCCACTGCATACTTCCCTCCATGTAGATGCAGTTCCACTGAGGACTACATGTTGAGCAGAGGTGGTATTTGGCAGGTTCTGACCAGTTCTGGAGAACCAGTAGTGGAAATTTTGAGTAGTTTGGAGAACCGGGAAATCCCACCTCTGACTGGCCCCGCCAACCCTATCCATTCTTTGCCTTCCATTGAGTCCCAGCTGATTGGCTGGGTCTTCTTTGGTTGCCCTGCACAGGAGAATGGAGCTGGAAAGCAGGTTAGTGGGGTGGGGATTTTGCAGTAACCTTCACCTGCAACACGCACCAAGCCACGCCCACAGAACCGGTAGTAAAAAAAATTAAATCCCACCACTGATGTTGAGTGCAGTTGGTCAGCCAGTTACGAGTCCATCTGGTGGTGGTGCTGTGTAACCCACATTTTTTTCTATCTAATCAAGTAGTAGGTTGTACTCTATTTTATCAAATGCCTTACCGAAGTCCAAGTAAATTATATCAGCAGCATTTCTCTGGTCCACTAATTTTGTCATTTTGTCAAAGAATGCAATGAGATTTTTCTGGCATGATCTGTTTTTGACAAACCCATGTTGGCTCATGGTTATGATTTCGTTTGCCTCTAGGTGTTTGCTGATTCGTTGCTTATTTTTTTCCAAAATCTTCCCAGGTATTGAGGTCAGGCTGATAGGTCTGTAGTTTCTTGGATCTATTTTTCCCCCTTTTTAGGAGATGGGAACTGCATCAGCACTTTTCCAGTTTCTCTGGCAGTTCCCCGGTTCTGCAGGATCTTTGAAAGATCTAGTTCAGTGGTTCTGAGACCTGTCATTTCCTTCAGAACCTTGGGGTGTAATCCATCCGGTGCTGGTGATTTGAACTCATCTGGGGTGGACAGGTGCTCACTTACCATTTTCTTGCCTATTTTGAACCTTTATTCACTTCTTGGCCATCCTCCAGCAGTCTGATTTTGGTGCCCAATCAGGTAAACTGATTGGCCACCCCCATTGCAAGTGCCCCATTATTACCACCGTGCTTTCTCAAATACTGTCTTCATGCAAATATTAAATATGACAGCAGAGAATTAGCTGAAAGTTGTTAAGTAGAAGCCACAAGTATGTGCTGACAGAGCCCCAGTCCTAATGGAGCTAATTAATGCTATTCCTGGCAATAGAGCCATAGATGATGTTGGGGGGGGGGTGTTTAAAACCCCAATGTGGCATTTTTGCTCTCAGGGTAGACTTCCAATGGAATATTAAGTAAATGGAAATGTTGCTCTAATTGGGATGCCTACAAGAATAAGCAACAACATAAAGTTACGAGTCGCGCTTCTAATGATGCAGAAGGATTTTGGAGTGTCGGCTTGCGCTGTGTGTAGAGTTTTCCATCTTTTTCTTCCATCATGCAGGAAATTGCTCAAAGTCCTCTAGTTGAGGGGTCTCCAACCTTGGCAACTTTCAGCCTGGTGGACTTCAACTCCCAAAGCTGGCTGGGGAATTCTGGGAGTTGAAGTCCAGCAGGCTGAAAGTTGCCAAGGTTGGAGGCCGCTGCTCTGATTTCATTGCACAGGGACAAAAAAAAGGCAGTTTTAGGGAGTTGGTGTTTTATTTTGCCAACTAGTCACGCAGAGCTGATGCCACTCATCGGCAAACAGATGTGGCCCAATTCAAAATCCTGCCACCCAGGAAACTTCAGCTAGTCCTCGACGTACAACAGTTCATTTAGTGATCGTTCAAATTTACAACGGCACTGAAAGAAGTAACTTATGGCCATTTTTCACACTTATGACCTTTGCGGCATTCCCCAGGGTCACAAAATTCAGATCCTTGGCAACTGTTTCGTATTTATGATGGTTCCAGTGTCCCTGGGCTCATACATCTTTTGTGACCTCTGACAAGTCAATGGGGAATCCAGATTCACTTAACAACTTCGACACGAATTTAACAACTTGTCAGGTGAGGATCTCCACCGGGTCAAGGTTGGCTCGGCCTTCCATTTTAGTGCCCACTTGAGAGGGAACCACGGACAAGGAGAGAATTCAGCAGGCGTGTCTGCTTTCTCCGTGGCCCTTCCAGGTCTACGGACTAACTCTCCTTGCTTTACCTACTTTCCCTCTCCTGAAACAAAATAGAAATGTTGAGGCTAACAACATTTCTTGGTCTACGAGGCAGAGAGCTCCTTGGCCAGGAAAATTAGTAACGATTTAAAGCAAACAAGCAACATGAATAAATATTCATCAGCAACAGCAATAAAAACATTATTTATGTCCAATCTGCTTCCCAGACTTTGCATCCAAGGGCTGAGAAGCGAGTTCCAGCTCGTATCTCAAATGCATACAGAGACACAGAAGATGCAAATCCCTCCTCCAACCAGTCTCTACCTGGAGAATGCCACCATCCCGAGCAGTTTCCCATCCTGAGTGGTGCGGTGGCCTAAGAGGTGGAGCTCTTGCGTTACACTCAGGAGGCTGTGAGTTGGATCCTAGGTAGAAGCAGATATTTCTCTCTCTGGGCACAATGAGAATATATCTGCCGAACAAAGCTCCACATTGGCAACAGGGAGGGCATCCGGCCAGTAAACATTCAGCTCCATTCACTTGCCCAGACTCCACCCCAATGCAGGGGATTATGGCGTCGTTGAAAGAAGATGAGGACAAGCAGTTTCTCATCCTGGGCCCACCTTCATCTATTCTTCCAATCTGGCATAGGTGGAGTCTCACTGCCCACCATTTGTCGTGCACCAATTGGGTCAAATCAGGATTTTGGTGTGATTTTATTTTAATAAAGATTCCCCGCCTCCTTTTTTTCTTCAATAGCTGCACTGATGGCAGGAAAAACTGGAATTATACTCTCTCCAGGGAAGTGTTTGGCTTCCACTCTCCCAACTTTTAGGAAAATCGCCGAGTCCAATTTCTTTCAGCAAGCTTTTTTTTTTTTAAAACTGATATGAATTGTCCTGATTTTAAGTCTGATTTTAATTTTCTTGACTTTATTCTTCACTTCTGTACTTTGTAACCTTGGTTTTATTGTTGTAAGTCTTAGAACACAAAAGATAGAATCAGGGGACTTGAAGGGACCTCGAGGTCTTCTACTCCAACCTCCTGCTCAAGGCAGGAGACCTAGACCCGTGAGGGCGAACCTGTGGCATGCAGAGCCATTTGTGCCGGCATGTGAGCTGCAGGCAAACCTACCTCACTGCGCATGCGTGCCTCACAGCTGATTTTTGGCAGGTTTGAGGCCTTTTTAGGCCTCCCAAAGGCTTAAGGAAGGCTTCTGCAGGCTTTGCAGGCTGGAAACTAGGCCCGTTTTGTCACTTCCTGTTTTTCTGAAAATACCGGAAGTGACAAAAACCGGGCTAGTTTTCAGCGTGCAGAAGCCTTCCTCAGGTGTCTGGGAGGCTAAAAAGGCCTCAAACCAGCCGAAAATCAGCTGTGAGGCACAGTGCAGTTAAGGGGGCAGCAGGGGGTGGGGATTGCGTGCGCATGCGTAGGAGGCGTGGGCATTGCCTTCTGGGTGCTGGCACGCGAGCGTGAGCATGCAAGCATGTGCACATTTTTTGGCGCAGGAGCCCAAAAGAATAAGCCACCACTGTCTTAGAACATAGAAGACAGAATCGTGGGACTTGAAGGAATCTCGAGGTCTTCTACTCCAACCCCCTGCTCAAGGCGAGGAGACCTTATGCCATCCCAGTCTAATGGTTGCTCAGTCTATTTCTGAAAACCTCCAGTGATGGAGCACCCACAACTCCAGGAGACAAGCTGCTTCCTTGGTTAATCAGAACATTTCTCCTTACTTCTAGGTTGGCTCTCCACCCCTTACTTCTTATCCTGCCCTCTGGTGCTTTGGAGAATGAGTCGATCTCATTATCATTATTACCTTCAAATATTGGAAGACAGTTGTCCCCCTATTCTCCTCTTCAGTAGGTTGGGCATATCTAGTTCCCTCAAACTTTTATGATATGATTTAGCCTCTGAGCCCTGTTAACACCTTTGTGGCTCTTCTCCACACACTTTACGGGGTCTCAGCATCTCATGCCCAGTATTTCCTAGCCGTACCACAGATAACAACAATGATCTAATACATATCGATTTCACAGAAGACAATGTTGAAAAAGCACTACGCAACCTAAAACCATCTCTATCTATTGGACCGGATGGAATATGTGCCTACTTCTTAAGAAAGCTATCCACTGCCATAGCCAAACCTCTAAGCATAATCTTTGAAAAATCTTTCAGAACCAGCTCCTTGCCTAACCTATGGTCACAAGCCACAGTCATCCCCATCTTCAAAAAGGGAGACCCCAGCCTAGTTGAAAATTACAGGCCAATCTCCTTATGCTGCGTCACCTGTAAAGTCATGGAAGCAATTATTAACCAATCCATCATCCTTCACTTAGAGACAAATAACCTACTCTCCAATAAACAATTTGGTTTCAGAAAAAAACTATCCTGTAATCTGCAACTCTTACACTGCAAAAACATATGGACGACACAACTCGACCAGGGCAAAGCAATAGACGCAATCTACATAGACTTCTGTAAAGCCTTTGATTCAGTGGTACACGACAAACTACTCCTAAAAATAAAATCCTATGGTATCTCTGGACAACTGAATAACTGGATAGAAGCATTCCTGTCAAACAGACAACAAATGGTCAAAATCGGAGAGCGTACTATCAAATCCAGTACCTGTCAATAGTGGTGTCCCCAGGGCAGTGTTCTAGGACCAACTCCCTTCATACTCTACATAAACGACCTCTGTGATCATATTAAGAGCAATTGCGCTTCTCTTCGCTGATGATGTAAAGCTGTTCAATACCACAGACAATACTGCTACCCTACAAAAAGATCTTGACTATGTATCAGAGTGGTCAAACAAATGGCAACTTCAAATCTCAACAAATAAATGCTCTGTCTTACATATTGGCAAAAAAAATCAGAAAATAAAATACAAGCTGAATAGTCAAGATCTTGTTGATGACTCAAGCTCTGTAAAGGACCTTGGAATACTCACCTCTAATGATCTAAGTGCTAGAGCCCACTGCAACTACATAGCCAAAAAGGCATTAAGAGTTGTTAACCTAATCCTACGTAGCTTTTTCTCTGGTAATATCACACTACTAACCAGAGCATACAAACATTTGCTAGACCAATACTCGAATACAGTTCATCAGTCTGGAACCCACACTACGTATCTGATATTAGCACAATTGAGAAAGTCCAGAAATATTTCACAAGAAGAGTTCTCCACTCCTCTACTCGTTGTAGAATACCTTATGCCACCAGACTTGAAATTCTAGAACTTGAAAACCTTGAATTACGCCGTCTTCGGTCTGACTTAAGCATGGTATATAAAATCATACATTGCAATGTCCTACCTGTCAATGAATACTTCAGCTTCAACCATAACAACACAAGAGCACACAATAGATACAAACTCAAAGTAAACCGCACCAAACTTGATTGCAGGAAATACGACTTCAGCAATAGAGTGGTCAATGTCTGGAATACTCTACCCGACTCTGTAGTTTCTTCCCCAAACCCCAAAAACTTTAACCTTAGACTGTCTACTATTGACCTCACCCCTTTCCTAAGAGGTCTGTAGGGGCGTGCATAAGCGCACCAACGTGCCTACCGTCCCTGTCCTATTGTTTCTCTTATTCTTTTATTTTTCTTATATGTACCCATTTCATGTATTCACAACTATGTATACATTTATACTTATTATCTTGTAAACAATTGGCAAATCAAATAAATAAATAAATAAAATAAATCATGGTGACCAGAACTATACACAGTATTCCAAAGGTGGCCTCACTAGTGTGGTATAGGTGGCAGTGGGATTCAGGTTTTTTTTACCACTGGTTCTGTGGGCGAGGCTTGGTGGGCGTGGCAAGAGAAGGCTAATGCAAAATCCCCCTTCCCTCCCCACCCCCCTGACCTGCTCTCCAGCTCTGTTCTCCTGTGCAAGGCAACCAAAGAAGACCCAGCCGATCAGCTGGGACTCAATGGGAGGCAGGGAAGAGATGGGGTTGGCGGGGCCAGTCAGAGGCGGGATTGGCCGGTTCTCCAAACTACCCAAAATTTCTGCTCCCGGTTCTCCAGAACTGGTCAGAACCAGCTGAATCCCACCTCTGGGTATAGGTGGTATTGTCATTTCTCATGGTCTCGATGCTGTCCCTCTGTTTCTGCAGCCTAGGGCTGGGTTGGCTTTTTTGGCAGCTCATACTTAAATTGTGGTGCACTAGGGCACTTGGATCACAAATTTAATTGAATGATGGGATGATAACAGCAATAATAATTGATTTTATTGTTTGCCTCCCAGGTGTATTGTTTTTTTGCTTGTTAAATTTTTATGCCAGCCCATATAAAGTGACTCTGGACAGCTTGCAAGCTATAAAACAGATAGAAAAATAATTTAAATGTTAATGCATTAAAACCGCACAGATTAAGATTACAAAAGCTATTCTAAAACAACAACTAAGAGATGGACAGGACAGGGATGAGTTCTTTGTATCTCGCTAGTCAGCAGTGGGATCCTGCCTGTTCCACTATCGCTTTGGTGATCTTGCTCCCTAACGCAGATTGGGACCAATCCTTGGAGAAAGGAATGGCCTCCAGCAGCTCAGCCAGGGAGTTTTCTACTGACAAACTGGCTGGAATCATTTCCAAGAGGGAAACTCCCCCATCCGGCCTCACCCAGGTGATGCATGCCAGGTCAGTGAGATCACAAATAAGGCGGCGAGGGGCTTGTTTTGGACTGACCAGGCATGCATTAGCAAGCAGCCAAAGGCCCAGGCCTCCATGGTTCCATTGTCCAGGGTTTGAGCTCAGAGCAGTGGTGGGATTCCAAAAAATTTACTATTGGTTCTGTGGGCATGGCTTGGGCGTGGTGTTGCTTGGTGGGTGTGGCTTGGTGGGCGTGGTGTTGCTTGGTGGGCGTGGCTTGGTGGGCTGGGTAGGGGAAGGCTACTGTAAAATTCCCCTTCCCTCCCCACCCCACTGACCTGCTTTCCAGCTCCGCTCTCCCATGCAGGGCAACCAAAGAAGACCCAGTCGATCAGCTGGGACTCAAT
The DNA here is from genome assembly GCF_049901735.1 of Notechis scutatus. Classification (NCBI taxonomy): domain Eukaryota; kingdom Metazoa; phylum Chordata; class Lepidosauria; order Squamata; family Elapidae; genus Notechis; species Notechis scutatus. The sequence goes on from NC_142017.1 coordinate 21,986,298, forward strand.
GGGAGGCAGAGAAGAGATGGGGTTGGCGGGGCCAGTCAGAGGTGGGATTGGTTGGTTCTCTGGACTACTCAAAATGTCCACTACCGGTTCCCGAGAACCAGTCCGAACCGGCTGAATACCACCTCTGGCTCAGAAAGCTGGAACACACCACCGGTATTATACCAGTATCCCTTTTGGCTCCCACCTTACCCCATGCCCGTCTGTACCCCCCTCGAATCTGTGGCCACATCCCACACCCCCAAGCGGAGATTCTCTGCCTGCCATCCTGGCCCTGATAGGACTGGTTGAAATTAATCTGACAGGACTGAGCTTTGCTTTCCAAGAGAGGTTCCTGCTATCGTGTAACAGACACTGACCTGCAGTCCACGATTGCAGGTTCTCATTAATTAAAATGATGCTTCCCCAGGCAACTCTGACAATGACAAGTGGATGCACAAAAGAAGCTGCTTAATGTCAGTCACGTTCACTAAGGAGGGGGGGAGCCGCATTCCCCCTAGTGCTAAACATCAGGCATCCCAGCCTCGTTGAGACATCCCCATTCACACAGTGCGATCGGCAACCTGCCTCCCTGCTTCCCTGTTGGGCTCTCTGGCATACGAGAGAGTCCTATGCATCTACCGCAGGCCCTGTCTCTCAGGAGGGTCTGGGAAGATGCTCCAGAAAAATCTAGAGAAGTAGATAGAAGGTCTTAATGGAAGCTAGAACAGAACAGAATGTCAGAGTTGGAAGGGGCCTTGAAGGTCTTATAGTCCAACCCCTTGTTCAGGCAGGAAACCCTATATACCATTTCAGACAAACGGTTGTCCAATCTCTTCTTGAAAACCTCCAGTGATGGAAAACTCACAACTTCTAGAGGAAAGCCCTTCCACTGATTAATTGTCCTCCCTGTTAAGAAGTTTCTCCTTAGTTCCAGGTTGCTTCTCTCCTGGATTAATTTCCACCCATTGCTTCTTGTCCTGCCCTCTGGGGCTTTGGAGAATAGCTTGACTCCCTCTTCTTTGGGGCAGCCCCTGAGATACTAGAAGACTGGTATCATGTCACCTCAAGTCCTTCTTTTCATTAAACTAGACATACCCAATTCCAGCAACTGTTCTTTATATGTTTTGGCCTCCAGAGTGAGCTCCCGTTACTTGTCCCAGCTTCCACCAACCCAGCAGTTCGAAAGCATGTAAAAAAATGCAAGTAGAAAAACAGGGACCCCTTTGGTGGGAAGGAAACAGCGTTCCGTGTGCCTTCGGAGGCATTTAGTGCTGCCGGCCATGTGACCACGGAGACGTCTTCGGACAGCGCTGGCTTTTCGGCTTTGTAACGGACATGAGCACCGCCCCCCCAGTGCCGGAAACGACCAGCACGCATATGTGAGGGGAACCTTTATCTTTACATAATCCATTGAGCCAGTTTAAAGAGATTGTTTGGTAGAATTACCTTTGGGCTTTATCACCATAAACTATTTGGTATTATCTGCAAGTCTGACCAATTCCGTGCTTTATCCCCAAGTCAAGACATTTAAAACACTTTTTTAAAAAAAAAAAGCTCTAATTCCAACATAGATCTTTGAGGGAAACAATTTTCACTTCCTCTACTGGAAAAAAAAAATCACCCATTGATTCTTACTCTTGGTTTTCTGTTTCTTGAAGAATGAAGAAATCTATAACTAAAGGACAAGGCTTCCATGATTGCAACTATTAAGTTTACTTGCAAATCCTTCATGAGGGATCAACAATAAGTAAAGATGGTGAATTAATATATATGCCAATCCTGTTTTTAGAGCCGCCCCCAAAAAGCCAATTCAATTTTAAGGTCATTTCATCAAATCCTCAAATTGCATCGACTTCCTGACTTGAATCAGGACCTCAAGATGAACTATTAAATTGTATCAGATGCATCCAGATTCATTTTGCTTCTTTGGGCAGATCTGCACATGTCCCTTCTCTTCAATTGATTAAAATTGTGAGATCGATTGATTCAACTGAATTGCTGCTTAAAAACAGTGTGGGAGGTTTTTGGGTTTTTTTTGGAGTCACAGGGCCTAGTATTTTTATTTTATTTTTTATTACCTGGAGTGGGGGGTATGGCCAATGGATGAAGCAGCACCTGGCTGACATGGGGAACATAATTGGGAAGCACATCCAGAAGATGTTCTCTGCAGTCCCCTCTCCAGCCTTGAATATAATTTCAGGAATATAGAAACCTCATATATAAAAAAATAAAACCAATAAAAGAGAATAATCAAATAATGTAATAACCCTCTCCACTCCCCACCCCAGCGACAACACATCACACAAACCATTTAATGGGTTCCAGCCCGCTCTGGGCTCCCCAGGCCCACTGGCAGAACCAGGTCTTCAGTGCCTTCTGGAAGAGGGGGCCGTTCTAATCTCCGGGGGAGGGGGGATGATGTTCCAGAGAGAGGGAGCCCCCACAGAGAAGGCCCTTCTTCTGGGTCCCACCAGGTGTATCTCCCTCGGGGATGGGACCCACAACATTCCTTGCCTCCCTGCTCTAGTGAGTTGGGTGGATTTGCCCGGCAAGAGATGGTTCTTCAGATCACCTGGTCCCAGGCCATGAAGGGCTTTAAAGGGGACTACCAGCACACCTCGAATTGCACCTGGAAGCAAATCGGCAACCAAGGCAGGTCCCGCAGGAGAGGTGACACATGTGCACAACGAGGTCTGCACAAAACCATGCGGGATGCTGCATTTTGCACCAACTGAAATTCCAGATGCTCTTCAAGGGCAGCCCCATGCAGAGGGCGTTGCAATTATGAATTTCCTGTGAATATGTGAGGTGCAGGTTGGCATTTGCTATAGAAGAAAAAAAAGAGAGAGACAGAAGGCCGGGAGCTGTTTCCGAAGAAGGAAAGGAGCTCAGATGCCTCCTATTAAAGCAACCAATTATACTGTTGGAAGTTGGCACCCACCCCTCTCCTAGGGATATGAAATATTTTAGAATATACCAAAAAGGCAGAATATTTCCCCTAAAAAGAATAGAAACTCAGAAGCAGAAACTCACCCCCACCTTTGTTAATGGGTGGGCCATTAATATTTGACATAACAAAGATCTACTCTAGGTAGAGCTATAATAGGAATTGCCCAAAGCTCTTTCATTACATCATCATCCAGCAAGGCGCAACCAAGCCTGGAACTCAGGACAGCCTACGGAGTTGCCCCTGCATGGCCCCATGGGAGCCTGACAGCCAATCAGAATACAAGCTCCAATTCAAATCCCGACAGAGGGCATAAAACCCAGGGATTCTCAGCCTCTCATTCCCTTCCTTCTTTGGAGCTCCAAGCCACGTGGTCCTGTCCAACCATTAAACCATCTTTCCAAACAGCCTCCATGTTTCCAGTGTCTTTCTTCCCTGCTTGGAACTGAACCCAGAAGGATATTTCTTCCGACAATACCAAGCAAGCTACCTGTTTCCTAAAAGTGTAATTCCCAAGAAAATTAAACTCTTAAGAAGTTCTAGGTTGGTATCCTTGTGGATCTGTTTTCTGTTCTCCGCCGCTGTCCTCTTGGCTTGGAAGGTCCTCCCATCCCTTTGGAAGCCAACCCCAGGGGGAAGAGGGAGGATTAAGGTCGGAATATTGAAGTAGGTGTGTTAGGTATAACATTGATACCAAATATGGTTTGGGTGAATAAATATATAAAACTTAGATATCATGGTTTAAGTGCTTATCACTTTAAGCACAATGCTGCAGAGCAATTAGCCGATTAAGGGTGCGGTTAGAAGTTACAATATAAGGAAGCATTAGAAGCTGGAAAGCTTACTGCAACTAACTGTGTCTTACTGTGACTAACTGTGATTACTGACTGTGAGTGCCTGTGACTGAACTGTTCTTGTTTGCTACTGTTTGCTGATTTACTGCGTAATTCTACTGTTCTACTGTTTGAACGTCTTGCTGAATATCCAGCGCTTTGTTCCTCTGGAGAGAGGCACCGGAGGAGGAGAAGATATCTTTATCGGCTGATAAAGATATTGCAAGGACTCTTAACTTGGACTGTAATAGTGAGTCTTACTGGATGGAAATATAGTGAATGACTATTGGACTGAATGACAATGCTTTAAACTCTAAATGGATTAAAAACTATTTAAACTACAAACAGTGTTTGTGTTCAGTGTGTGTATACTCTGGGGCCCTTCCTGGCTTGACTACTGCTGCAATACTCTGCTAGGGGTTAATCCCCAAACACTAACATTGGTTATGGGCCCAGCAGCATAGTCTAACTAACCAGGATATAGCAGAGAGAGTTGGTGTGAGTTGCACATTACTGTAAAAACAAACTGTTTTAATTAGTTTAAAATAGTCAAAATATCTGAAGAGCAATGGCACAAGTAAATTTGTCACAACTGTCCATGATATCCAGGCTGGATGGAACAAACTATGTTTCATGGTCAATGAAATGTAGTTTACTTCTACACAGAGAAGGATTGTGGGACATTATAGCAAACCCACCAGATGTGAGTAGCTGGGATCCTGCTAATGATGATGATAAAGAAAAGTTACAAGACTTTAAACTGAAGAATGAGCAGGCTTTATGCATCATAGGACTGACTCTCTGTGATCAGCAGCTTGTCCATATTCGTGGAGAAGAAAATGCTGCAACTGCTGGGAGAACCTCAGGAAGATTTATGTTCGGGACAGTGTAGGAGCACATATAAATCTTACACGGAAGCTTTTTCGACGCATCTTCAGAGGAATGGAGATATGTTAGTTCATTTAAACTGTATGAAGAGCATTTTTCAAGAATTGCATGAAAAAAAAGCTTATATTTAATGAACTGCAACAAGTCTACATAATATTATCTTCATTAGATCAAAGCTATGATGACTATGTGACTTCGTTAGAGGTATTGCCAAAAGAAAGCCTCTCATTAACCGACATAACAGGCAGGCTATTAGAAGAAGCCAGAAGAAGGCGTGAGCGTGACGAGCTGAGAGAAGATAAGAAAGAAGAGAAATTATCTTCAAAGCCTGTAAGAAACCAGCTAAGCAAAGTACAGCACCTGGAAGAAGAGAATTTATCTTCGACGGCATACACAATTAAAAAGTGTTTTAATTGTGGAGGCAGAGGACATTTGGCAAGATTCTGCAAAAAGAGAAAAAGCCAGAATATAAAAAAGCCAAAGAAATGGTTAGAACTAGCCACGTTTAGCAACTCTGATGTGAAGAATGATATATGGGTGGTTGACAGTGGCGCATCCCACTGCATCACAAGAGATAAGACAAAATTTATAAAAATGTCTAAAAGCTCTCAACATATATCTCTTGCAAACGGCTGGAATCTTAACGCGAAGGTCAAGGTTTTGCACATTGTCCGTGCATAAACCAGGATATAAAAATGCTGTATGTACCGCAACTAAAGTTTAATTTGCTTTCAGTAAGGGTATTAGATAAATTAGGTTATGTAATTACTTTTAAGGATAATAATTGCATAATTGAAAAAGATAACAAAAGGGTAACTGCAGCTTTAAATGGAACATTATATGTCTTAGATAATAGTAAGAAAGGGGAGGCACAAACTGTATTTAATAATATAAAACCTCATAATGAATGTATCCATTTATTGCATAGGCGTTTGGGGCATGTAAATTTTAAAATGCTAAAACGTACAGTTGAGTTATCTGAAGGAATAAGGTTAAAACCTTGTGATAAATATTTGCGTTGTAATGTTTGCTGTGAAGATAAGAGCAAAGTATTGCCTGCAAATAGGCTAAATGGTTTCAAAACAAAAGAACCTTTAGAAGTAGTATTTGCAGACATCATAGGTCCAAAGAAACCCAGTATGGGGGTGCTAGATATATACTGAGCATTATGGACCATTATTCTAGATATGGGTTTTGCTATTTAATGAAAAGCAAAACTGAAACATATCAACATTTTTTCAATTGGCTTAGGTTTGCTGAAAGAAAGTCTAAACGACAACTGATAACCCTGGTGACAGATAATGGTAATGGAATTTATTAATAACAAATTCCAGAACAGACTTAAGGTAGCTGGAATAGAGCATAAGAAGTCTGCTCCATACAGGCCAGAACATAACGCTTTTATTGAAAGAAGAGGCCAAACACTACAGGCAATGGTTAGAACAATGTTAAATGATTCTGGGTTACCTGATTCTTTGTGGGGGAGGCTACAATGTGTGCTAATAACATATTGAACAACGTTGTTAATACAACAACAGGTGAAATACCATTTAGCAGGTGGCATGGCAGGAAACCTGACCTAAGTTACCTGCACACATTTGGTGCACCAGCATGGGTGCATATTCCTGCACAACTCAGAAAAAAGGGCAACATAGAGCTAAAAGATTTTTCTTCGTTGGTTATCAGGCAAACCATAGGGCATATAGATTTTGGGAGAAAGGCACATCTAAAGTGTTATGTAGTGCTAGTGCCCAATTTCTAGAACATGAAGGATGGGAGAAATTAGAACAGGATGCCAATAAAGATGTAATTATTGAATCCTATAGAAATCCCATTAGTTATCCCTGTAACTTTAAAAATAAAGTAAAGAGAAAAATACAGGATGAGATAGTGCCCATAAAGGAAGAAACAGATTCAATAGCTGAACAGGATGAGGAAGATGAACAGGTAGTAGTTCAACAAAGTCCTCCTGTAAGCCCTGTAATTCCCAGAAGAACTACACGTATATCTAGACCGCCTGATAGGTACCAGGCTAACACAGTGTGCCAGATTAATCAAGTTCCTAATTCTGTTGAAGAAATTAAAAAGTATCCTAATAAGGAAATGAATTCATTAAGAGATATGAAAGTGTATGAGAATGCCAAATTACCTGTAGGTAAGAAATCCATTGGCTGCAAATGGATTTTTAAGGTAAAAACAGATAAAAATGGTAATTTAATCCATAAGGCAAGGTTAGTAGCCCAAGGTTTTAGGCAGAATGCCAATGACTACGATGAGGTGTTTGCACCTAGTCTTAAGGCAGCAACCTTGAGGGCAGCTTTAGTGTGGGCAGCTAGTAAAAACTATATAGTTAACCATCTAGATGTGGAAACTGCTTACTTGCACGCCCATTAAAACATATTATTTATATGAAAAAACCTGTTGATATTAAAAGTGAAAATAAGGATAATAATGATTGTTGGTTGTTAAAGAAAAGCCTCTATGGTCTAAAACAATCAGGCTATGAATGGAACCAGTATATTGTAAAGGAACTAGACAATATAGGATTTAAAGCTGGTTTAGCCGATCCATGTCTGTTTAAGAGGGAGACAAATGGGAAAGTATCATTATTATTACTATTCACAGATGACATTGCATTGATAACTGGAAACTAATGATGAAGCAAATAAAATAATAGCATCATTAGGAAAGAGAATAAAGATCAGCAATTAGGGGAGATAAAGAAGTATCTCGGTTTGAATATAAAGAAAACACGGAAAGGTTTTAAGATATCTCAGGAAGATAAGATAAGCAAATTGCTAAAAGATTACAAGATGGAGCTTTGTAAGCCGGCTAAGACTCAATGAGTCAGGAGTTTAGCAACACTGATGAACAAAGCCCGAGTTTGATAAGGTGATTTATCAATCTTTAATAGGTAGTTTGTCTTATATTAGCAATTGGTCTAGACCAGATATATCGTACTGTGTGAATCAGTTGGCTAGATTCAATTCTGCACCATGTGAAAGACACTGGATTGCAGCTAAGAGGATATTAAGATATCTTAAAAAGACAATGAATTATTCATTGTATTTAGAACCAAAGGGTGATTTAATTCTGAGTGCTTATGCAGATGCTAGCTTTGCATCAGAAAGAGACACTAGAAAGTCGACTTCAGGAACAGCCATAATGCTGGGTAAGACGTTAATAGGCTGGAAGTCAATAAGACAACAGCATATAAGTTTGTCTACTATGGAGGCAGAATTCTCCTGTTTATCACTGTTATGTACAGAATTAATAATGTATAAACAAATGTTAATTGATATAGGTATAACTGTAGATTATCCTATAATTATACATGAAGATAATCAGGCAGCAATTCAAATGGCCACAAATATTGGAGTAAAAACAAGGAGCAAACATACAGATCTAAGATACCTAAACGTGAGACAATCTGTAAGAAGTAAGATGATTCAGCTAGAGTACTGTATGTCGGAGGACAATTTAGCTGATAATTTTACTAAAGCCCAAGGTGCCAGTAAGCACCAGGAGAGTTGTGAAAAATATGGGGTTAGATTGTAAAAGGTATTATATATTTATTTCACCCAAAAGGGGAGTATGTTAGGTATAACATTGATACCAAATATGGTTTGGGTGAATAAATATATAAAACTTAGATATCATGGTTTAAGTGCTTATCACTTTAAGCACAATGCTGCAGGCAATTAGCCGATTAAGGGTGCGGTTAGAAGTTACAATATAAGGAAGCATTAGAAGCTGGAAAGCTTACTGCGACTAACTGTGTCTTACTGTGACTAACTGTGATTACTGACTGTGAGTGCCTGTGACTGAACTGTTCTTGTTTGCTACTGTTTGCTGATTTACTGCGTAATTCTACTGTTCTACTGTTTGAACGTCTTGCTGAATATCCAGCGTTTGTTCCTCTGGAGAGAGGCACCGGAGGAGGAGAAGATATCTTTATCGGCTGATAAAGATATTGCAAGGACTCTTAACTTGGACTGTAATAGTGAGTCTTACTGGATGGAAATATAGTGAATGACTATTGGACTGAATGACAATGCTTTAAACTCTAAATGGATTAAAAACTATTTAAACTACAAACAGTGTTTGTGTTCAGTGTGTGTATACTCTGGGGCCCTTCCTGGCTTGACTACTGCTGCAATACTCTGCTAGGGGTTAATCCCCAAACACTAACAGGGTGGAAATAGAAAATGAAGGAGGGGGGGAACAAGCTAAAAGAGACGGTCTTTGAATTATGACCACAGTTGAGCCCAACATTTCTGTCAATAACTGAGACATTGCTTAAGTGAGTTTTGTCCCATTTTGCGACCGTTCCCGCCACATTTGTTAAGTGAACCACACCGTTCACTTAACACCGTCGTTAAGTGAATTTGGTTTCCCCATTGACTGGGCTTGTCAGAAAGTTGCAAAAGGGGAATCATGTGACCCGGGGGGGTGGGACCCTGCAACCATCATAAATGTGAGTCAGTTGCCGTGCCCCTGAATTTTGATCACGGGGCGACCCGGGGGGGATGCTGCAATGGTCGTGTGAAAAACAGTCCTAAGTCTCGGTTTTCAGTGCCGTTGTAACTTCAAATGGTCGCTAAAATGAACTGTTATAAGTCGAGGACTGCCCGTGGTGGAAAGCACCCCACTAGATGCACCAGGAAAGTGAATGTAACGTTTTATGCAGATCCCACTTGTGACCATCCTTTGTCTTTTCTTTCTTTAGGAATGACATATGGCCAGGGATCTCAGGAAGCTCAAAGAGTAAGCGACCTTTTCCTTTCCTTTCCTTTCCTTTCTGAAATCCATGGGGGAGAAGGCCGAGTGGAAGGAAGACCGCCGGAAGAGGGAAGGTTGTTTCCTTGGATGTGAATTCCTTCATTGCCCCCTCTCGATTTATTAGGCTGCTCAAACACACTTTGTGAAATACGCCTCCTTTTCTTTTGGTTTTCTTGTTTTTGAAGTTGCCTAGGCTGAATAAATCGAATGCATGAGAAATATTCCACACAGCCAATGTTTTTGCATCCAATCTGGCTAATCAGAAATGTCTTCAGATCACCCAGTCCATTCTGAATGAAAAAAGAGGTTGGCAATAAGGCTCCCCCTGCTGTTGCTTTGCTCTTTGCAAGCCGGTCTGCTGATGTTCTGACCCAGGCTTCCTGAGACCGTAATTAAGTGCACGCTTAGTCCAAACAACTCTTGTTTTATTTCAACGCGGGGAATTATGTTCATTCCCAGCCCGTATTGAGTCCCAAACAGTCCCTCGAGATAAGCACCCACCTTTCTCTCCTTTGAATGGCTGCCAAATTAACAGTAAAAAGCCAGCTGAAGTACAAATTCCACACAGAGCTTCAAGGTTTAATCCGAACAGAGCGAACGACTTTGCTTCCTGCAAAGGTTTCTCTGTCTTTGTACTTCCTTTATACCTTAGGGGAGGGGCAATCATCTCCAAGCCTCACTCCCGAGTCACCCCTTTTGTCTTAGCTGCTCTTGCCTTCTGGCAGCTCTGCGCACACGTGTCCTCGGAACAGGCTCCCCTTGTTCCTCTGCCTCGCTGCTGCCAGACTCTGGAGGTTCCGGAGTCAGCATCCCACTCCCAGGTGGCCCTGGCCCCATCTCTGCATTGGACGCAGGACCCTCGTCCGAGTCCTCTCCAGACTCCCAGACTGGCCCGTGTTCCTCCCCACTGTCCAATTCTGCTGCCGTCTGCACTGGCTGCCAGAAGAGGGGCAGGAAAATCCAGTCCTGCCTTTGGGGATCAGCTGATACAAGCCAAAGTCTCTCCTTCCCCCTGTTATTGACATAATTCCACGTTATTTGCTGGGGTGAGGGGAATTGCCAGGGGCAGGGGGATACACATCAGCAATGCAAACTTGGTGAATTTGAAGTGCCACAGGTTGCCATCCATCAATTGTTCTAATTAGCTAGCAATCCAGTTTTGCTTCTCCGCCCCCCCAGAATTTTGCAATGCAGCTCATCAAAAGTGAGATAACCAGGCAGAGACAGTCAGATGTACATATAGAATGGAATAATTTCCTTGCATTAAATGCAACTTCAAAAAGTCTAGCTGCCATACCATCTAAATTCAACACCAAGGATTCCAGAAGTGATGTGAGAGAGACCCTTTCCCTCAAAAGGAAGTTACTTGCCATCACAAATTGGCCCCTCTAATTATCTGTAAATGATGAAAACTCACAAGTTCTCAAATTCATCAGCTTCACATAGAAAATGCCATACTCAAAGGATACAAGGAACAGAGCCTAACAAAATAGCAATAACATTCCGCACTTAAGACTTATATCCTGTTTCACGGTGCTTTCCAGCCCTCTCTAAGCAGTTTACGGTCAGCCTATTGCCCTCAACAATCTGGCTTCTCATTTCACTGATCTTGGAAGGACAGAAGGCTGAGTCAACCTTGAGCTGGTCAGGATCAAACTCCTGTTGGAAGGGACCTTGGAGGTCTTCTAATCCAACCCCCTGCTTGAGCCGGAGACCCAATACCATTTCCGATAAATGGTTGTCCGGTCTCCTCTTAAAAGCTGTCCAATGATGGAGCACCCACAACTTCTGATAGCAAGCTGTTCCACTGGTTACTTGTCCTCCCTGTGAGGAAGTTTCTCCTTAATTCCTGGTTGCTTCTCTCCTTCATTAGTTCCCATCCATGGTGTCTTGTCCTGCCTTCTGGTGCTTTGGAAAATAGGTTGACCCGACTCTTCTTTGGGGCAGTCCTTCAAATACTTGAACACTGCTATCATGTCGGCCCTAGTCCTTCTTTTCATCAAACCAGACATAGCCAATTCCTGCAGCCGTCCTTTCTAAGTTTCAGCCTCCAGCCCCCTAATCATCTTTGTTGCTCTTCTCTGCACATTTTCCAGGGTCTCAACATCTTTTTTATATTGTGGTGACTAACATTGGATGCATATTCCAAGTGTGGATATATGTATAAGCATACACAAGCACACATGTGAAAACTATGAACAGAAATGCATATAGCCTTGTTAAGTTTTAAATTGGAAGGAAACATAAATATGGCGGGAGAAAGCTGCATCAAAATATATACACATTTTAGTCCAAAAGTATCCTCAAGTTGGCACATATTACAGTAGTTTGCCTTATTCACACAACGGATAAATTCAGAAACAATCTTGACATACCATAATCCAAACTTATGTCTGAAAGAAATGGAAATTGTTATACTCAGTGTTTGTTGCTGGATGCCGCAGAGTTGCATTTTTGTGAATTATGCAACCATGTAAATCCAATAACTAAATAAATCTTTTTTGTTCATTAGTGAGTAGCTTGACTCACTGCTTGTGACACTAATTCTACGGTAAACCAAGAACAGAAACCAAGATAACCAAGAACATCATAACCAAGCAAAGGACCCTTGTGGCAACTTGATGTGATTGTCTCAATTGCAAACTCTGCAAAGTCAGTTGCTTCTTTCTCACAACATTCTCACTTACAAATTATCCTATTTTAGGCTGTGCAAATGTGTTATGCAAACACAACCATTCTTTAATTAACAGAGACCGGACAGAGTTTTGACCAGGCTGTCCAGAGCAACTACAGATGTTCATAGGGCAGCCCTGGGGAGGGAAAGGACGGAGAACGATGAAGAAAATCAAGCTAGCAGCTCTGGCCGTACAATCAAATCATCCGTGCAACACATATAGAAAAGTGCTAGCAGTTCAATCACACAATCAAGGTATCCTGACGTGCCCTGTAGATGGGTCTATGACAATTCACCACAGCCAACTTGCCATGGCCAATTTGCTGCAGGACAACTCACCATGGCTATTTCGCCACAGGACAACTCGCTGCAGGACAAGAGTTATACTAACATCAAAGAAATGGTGGAATAGAATCATTAAAGAAAGGATGCAAAAAGAAGTGACAGAATAAAATGGCAAAAATTTAAATATTTTTTTATTTATTTTAAATAAATAGAATTGCTACATTGTCCCGCACCAAGTTGTCCCATGGCAAGTTGGCTGTGGTGAGTTGGCTGTGGTGAGTTGGCCATGGTGAGTTGGCTGTGGCAAGTTGTCCCACTCCCCTGTATATGTCCCTATGAGTTCCTCTCCTCACAATGTGCTGCCCCGCTCCCCTCACTCACACACACAAAGATACACATGCATACCTTCACACAGCAAGAATTATACAACCCCATTGCACAGGTTCAGCTTTGCTGGTTGAGGAATTCTGGGAATTGAAGTCCACAAGCCTTCAAGTTGTGAAGGTTGGAGAGCCCTGTACTAGAATGATGTTACATCCAGTGTGTTTGTCTGGGAATCCAAAAGGCCAGACACCTGGAGGGTGATGCCAAAGAACCTCAAAGATGTGTTCTCTAGTGTTTCAGTGAGCAAGGTGCAGAAAAATACACATAAGTCCTCAACTTACAATGGTTCATTTAGTGACTGTTCAAAGTTGCAACGGCACCGAAAAAAAGTGGCGTATGACCATTTTTCACACTTTTCGACCTTTGTAACAACTCCAGGATCATCTCATCCAAATCCAGACTCTAGGCAACTGACTCATGTTTATGACCACTGCATGCCCTGGGGTCCTGTAATCCCCCTTTGCAAACTTCTGACCAGCAAATTCAATGGGGAAGCCAGATTCACTTAACAACCGGGTTACTAACTTAACAATTGCAGGGATTCACTTAAACAAATGTGACGAGAAAGGTCGTAAAATGGGACAAAATGCACTGAATAATTGTTTCACTAAACTAAATTGAGCCCAGCATTTGTGTTGTTTTACTTAACAACAGAAATTTTGGGCTCAGTTGTGGTCGTAAGTCCAGGACTACCTGTATTAACATGTTAGGGAAAAAACCCGTTTTCCTAGCAACAGAGGAACCACTGGCCCAGAAGGAACCTGAGCTCTCCTTTCCTGCTGCATGTGCTCACCCAGAAGTTGGACAGCCATTTGACTGATACGTTTAATGGGATGGTTGCACTGAGCAAAGGGCTGGACTTGATGGCGTCAGTGGGTCCATCAACTGGGAATCATTCTAATTTAGCGGAAAAGTGAGAACTTTGCAGTATAGATAGAACTGTTATCTTCACTTTTACATGTCCCCTCGATGTTCAACCTTGAAAGTGTGTAGAGGAAAACAACGTCTCCAGGTTGGCCATGTGGCATGGTGATTAAGCTCCACCCCTTCTGCCATACATACAAAGGGGGCGGGGCTTTAAAGCAGGGCCACCGCCGCCATCTTCCGGCATTTGCTCTCCCCCTGAAAACATCCTGGAAACGGCTGTCGGAAGTCTTCCCTAAAGGAAAACGTCCCTCTATTTGCATCTAAGCTTTGAAACAAAAGTGGTTTTTATTTTTGAAAAAGCAACTGGACTGATTTTTTTTGGAGGATTTTTTTTTGCTTCCTATCCCAGAAGCTTCATCGGATATATAAAGGGCGATGGGAGATGGGAGATGGAAGGACAGTTATTGACAGTTGAGATTAGTTGATGGGAGGGGGAATGATAGGAAAAAATGTGTTTTCTATTCAGTCAATGCTCTCTGTGAGCCATTTGTGGTTACTGGGGGATTTATCTGTGACCTCAGGATCACCTGAATCAGAGCTGTGGGATCTTCTTGGAACAGCCAAAAGGACTCCGTTGTAAATTGGGGATAGGTGGTGGTCTTATCCCTCCCCCACTGTTAGGAGAGGGCTGCTCAATGTTAACACAAATGGCCTCTTTTCAAAAATAAAAACCACTGCTGTGAGCTGGGTGACTGAGAATCTTCATAGATGCTAAGCTTTGAAAATATTAAACCTGTTTCCTTGCCAGGGTCCTCGGTTTTATCTCTAGAATTGATGTTCAGATTAATAGCGACACATTCAAAAGTAGGAAGTAAAAATTAAAAAAAAAACAGCACCGCAGCCTCAGTGTGGTGTGTAAAGCCAGTGCACCGCGTGATGAAGTTTGGCTCAACTAAAAAGGTAGATAGGACTGGCATCATTAAACTCTGCCAGCTGTGATGAATGCTGTCTTCATTGAGTAATGCCTTGGTTCTTTTCTTCCATTAGGAAGCTGCGTCGAGCAACGATCAGGGCGGGAAAACGCAGGGCAACGGAGGCTATGTCTTTCTGGTGGGAAACCAGGGGGCCTCGTTACACCCCATGCAAGATGAGTCTGTGAAGCAGCGAAGAAGCTCAGGCCGTGCCCGGAAGGCTTCAGTGGGGATTCGAGACCGACAGCGGAAAAGTTCAGCTGCTAATTCTGCCGGGGCCTATCAACGAAGGAGGAGATTTGTCCTGAAAAGAGGCCCCATCCGGATTGCAGTGAACGGCTCCTTCCTCGGCCTGCCCGCCCTGAAAGCTGAGGTGAAGGACGAGCTGAGGTGGAGACGCCTCTATGAGGTCCAAAGAGAGAGGAAACGCATCATGAGGGAGACATGCGCCAAGTACAAGAGCAACAACAAAAGAGTCATCACCCCTTATCACGTGTCCAGGATATTTGTGGAAGATAAATATCGGATTTTATATTGTGAAGTCCCTAAAGCCGGCTGCTCCAACTGGAAGAGAGTGCTCATGGTTCTGAACGGACTGGCCTCCTCAACCAGGGTTATTCAGCACAATACCGTGCATTACGGGAATTATCTGAAGAAGCTGGACAGTTTTGATCACAAAGGGATCAACTACAGGCTCAGTACTTACACGAAGATGCTCTTTGTTCGGGAACCTTTTGAGAAGTTAGTGTCGGCATTTCGAGACAAGTTTGAGCATCCAAACAATTACTACCACCCCGTCTTTGGCAGGCCCATTATTTCCAAGTATCGCCCCAATGCCACCAAGGAGGCTCTGAGGACAGGCTCTGGGGTAGAGTTCAAAGAGTTCGTTCAGTATCTTCTCGACGTGCATCGGCCGGTCGGCATGGACATCCACTGGGATCACATCAACAGGCTCTGTAGTCCTTGCTTAGTAGACTATGACTTCATTGGGAAATTTGAAACCATGGAAGAAGATGCTAATTTTTTCCTCCATTTGATAAATGCTCCCCACAACTTAACTTTCCCCAGGTTTAAAGATAGACATTCCAATGAAGAGAGGACAACCACTCAGATCACACAACAATATTTTACACAGCTTTCTCCTTCTCAAAGGCAGAGTAGTTATGATTTCTATTATATGGATTATTTAATGTTTAATTACTCAAAGCCCTTTGAAGACCTTTATTAAGTGGAGGTGACCTGTTGGTTGCAACCTTGTGGGGCTCCTCCTATGCAATTTTGTGGAACAGACATTTATACTAATACATAAGCTCCATGAATGAGCTTCATTGCACCAGAAGGTTAAATTAGTTGCTCTGTCTTTCATATTCCCAGCAATCTCCAGTTCTCACCTGGGTGTCTCTGTGAGGTTGGCAAGGCGGATAAAGTATGTCTCACAATGTCACCATCCAAGCTTCACCCTTTCTGTTTGGCCTGGGACATCACAAAACAAATTCAGAGGAATGGTGTTTGCATTAGCACATCACAGGGCACACTTCATCACTTTGGCACCATAATGGTTAGGCACATTTTAATTGAATTGAATCCTTATATTTGTGGTGAAAACTCTGGAAGGCTTGCAAAACTCCCAAACAGTTAAACAGTTAAAACCTACAGAAAGGGACAGCCCTGACCAAAATGGCTATAAAGCAACACAAAAATATAACAGGGTGCCCATCGATATATAACAAGCACATTAAACCCACGCCTGGGGAACAGAGCCAAGTCTTAAAGGCTCTCCAGAAGCCAAAGAGATGGATATCATCCTGGCAATATCTCTGGGGAGATGCTATTCCAGGGGGGTGGGGACTGATGAAGAAACGTTTCAGAGGACAAGATGGCAGCCCTGAGTTGAAGCGACCTGGAGCCCAGATATACCAAGTAGGCTGAAACCATTGGAGACAGGCAGCCCCTCAGCTAAGTGGGCTCTAGGCCAAGGGTGTCAAACTCGATTTCATTGAGGGCCGCATCAAGATTGTGGTTGCCCTCGGAGGGCCAGGTGGGCATGGTGATTCAGTGGGCGTGGCCAGCTTGACACCATTCCCTTAACTGCTGGCATGTTCCCTCTTCACATTGGGTAGACCGGGCCAAAGCTACATTGGCCTGATCTTTCCTCTCCACATTGGGTAGACCAGGATGGCCCTGCGGGCCAGATCTGTCCCACAGGCCTTGAGTTTGACACCCTTGCTCTAGGCCAGGGGTGGGCAACCACGGCCCGCGGGGCCACATCCGGCCCGTTGGTCTGTCCAATGCGGCCCGCCCCTGAAAAAAATTGCTGCCATTGGTCTGTCCAATCCGGCCCGCCCCTGAAAAAAAATAGCTGGGCGTGGCGTATTGCCCTGTGCCACGTGGCCCCAAAGCTGCAAAACAGTGCGGAGCGATCTAGGGGTAGGAAAGAAAAGAAATTTGCAAAGGCCTCGGCTGGGGTTCGGAAATCACCTTCGAGTGCGACCTCCGAAGGTGAGTCCCCGCCCGATCCCCTTTCTTTTCTGGGGCTTCCAGGTTTAAACTTTGCAAAGGCAAAGCTTGCAGGCTGGAGCGTCTTTCCGCCGAGGAGCGGGAAGGGTTCCACCCGGCGGGCGGGCGGGCTGCTTGGAGCCACCTAAAGCTAGGCCGCTGCTGGTGGAGCCTTGCCCTGCCTTGGTGCTCCGTTTCCGAGCAACTTCCCAGCAACTTTCGGCTTCGTTTTAACTCGCGGGCGCTCGCCGCCCCCGAGCCACGCGGCAGAGGGAAGCCGGCGGGCGGGCGGGCAGGAGGGCTGCTTGGAGGTGACCCGGCGGCGCTCCGGGCTTCCCCTCCGCCGTGCGGCTCGGGCAGGCGCGAGCGCCCGCAGTTAAAACGAAGCGAAAGTTGCTGGGAAGTTGCTCGGTTTTCCGGGCTTCAGGGCTTTGCAAAGGCAAAGTTTGTAGGCTGGAGCGTCTTCCCGCCGAGGAGCGGGAAGGGTTCCGCCGGCGGGCAGGGCGGGCTGCTTGGAGCGGGCTGCTGTGCAGCTCGGGCGAGTGCGGCGCCGCGAGTTAAAACGGAACCGAAAGTTGCTGGGAAGTTGCTCAGATTTCCGGGCTTCCAGGCTTAAACTTTGCTCGGGCGGCACTTTAAAAGCCTGCTCCCAGCACCCGAGCAACTTCCAGCAACTTTCGGGCTTCCTTTTAACTCGCGGGCGCTGTGTTCTCGCCCGAGCCGCACGGCAGAGGGCAAGCCCGGCGGGCGGGCTGCTTGAGGAGGCGACCGGTGGTGCTCCGGCAGCAGCAACAGGCAGTTTCGCCCGGGCTCCGCTCAGTTTCGCCGGGCTCCGCTCAGGTGTCCAGCTGGGGCTGTCAGGAGTTGCTACCGCCGGCGCAGCTCCGTGCGGCTCCAGTCCGCGTTGCCTTGGGAAGGAAAAGGCAAAACCAGGAGCCGCTGAGCCTGAGCCTCCGGTGCCGCTGCTCCCATTGCAAAGCACCGCCGCGGCTCTTCCTTTTGCCTTTCCCTTCCCGAGGCAACAACTCCTGACTCAGGGGGCCTCCGAGGGGAGGAGAAGGAGAAGAGGGGGAAGGGTGGGGGGCGATTCCCAAAAATCTTGTGCTGACCCGGCCCATCTGTCAAATTTTAAAAGTCAATGCGGCCCCGAGCCAAAAAGTTTGCCCACCTCTGCTCTAGGCCAGGGTGTCCAACCTTGGCATTTTAGACTTGTGGACTTCAACTCCCAGAGTTCCTCAGCCAGCTTTGCTGGCTGAGGAACTCTGGGAGTTGAAGTCCACAAGTCTTAAAGCTGCCAAGGTTGGACACCCTTTCTCTAGGCCATGAAAATCTTTATAGGTAATAACAGCTTGAACTGCACCCAGAAGCCAACTGGGCAAGCTCTGCAGCTCACATAGCAGTAGTGATTCATAACACTGAGTTTTGTACCAGCTGCAGCTTCTGGATAGTTTTGAAGGCCAGCCCCACCTAGAGCACATTACTGTAATCCAACCTTGAGGTGATCAGGGCCTGAGTGACTATCTGAAAGGTTTCCTGGTGAAGGAAGTGGCACGATTATGACACCGGATGAACCTGTACAAATACCTGCCTGCCCACAGTTGGCCTTCAAGGTCAGCAATGGAGATGTTCCCAGCCCAGAGGGCAAAATAGCCACTGCCACTCAGTCTTCTCAGGATTGACCCAAAGTCTGTTCTTGTGCTGCCCTGTTCACCCCCACACACGTACATACAGCAAAAGTCTACCTGTGTTTATTCAAACCCCCAAACAGGTATTCCAAAAGCACGCCTGTTGAACAGGTCTGGACTCTGAGCTCAGCACAGCAAGAGTCACTGGCGCACACAAAGTCCAGGAAAGCAATCCACGAGTCAAACAGGTCAGGATATGTGGCATGAGCACACAAGGCACAGAACTGAGCACATTGCTCCAGGAATACTCAAGTCCTCGGGGCAGGGTTAAGTAGGTGACGACAGTGCAATCCTTCATGAGAGGCAAGGTGTTAGGCATCCAGAATTGTCCATTGTAATCAATCACTCCAAGACAAGTATAATCTCCAACTGATTTATTAGGAACAGCTCTGGTAGCTCTTGTCTCAGAGCTGACACAAGGTTGCCTCCTCATGAGTAGCCTAGCTGACCAGCAGTGTGCCTGTCTCCTCTCTGCTCTACCTGTCCTTGGATCAGGAGGAGGTGTAGACTCCACCTCCTCACTGCTAATGGGTGGCAGTTGCTCCTGGTCCTTATCTGGAGCCTCCTAGCTGACTTGCTGCAGCTGCTGATCACCTCCCTCAGCCTCAGCCTTAGCCTGTCACTCATCCAATGACCCAGCTGAGGCTGCTTCCTCAGGCTAGCCCTCTCCAAACCCCGATCCTGACCCGCACTTGGCTCCTCATTTTCCTCTGCCAACTCAAATGCCTTCCTCCTTTGAACCTGCACCTGAAGAGGCATTGTTGTGGCCTGTCAGCCAGCAGCCCCTCCAGCAGTCAAATCAGAGGAGGAGGAGGAGGCATGGGAGTCACGGTCAGCATCAGGGCAACCTGGGTGCTCCGAGGGGGAAGAGGGCATGGAGCTGGAAGAAGGAGAGGCAGAGCCTGGGCCTGGGCCATCCGTCAGCCCTCAGACAGAGAGTCAACAACCCCCAGGTCTGGAGGGGGCTGATGAGGAAGAGGAGGAACAGCTGGGCCCAGTGCCTGACACGCAGATGCACAGAAGGCAGAGGAGAGGAGAGCGGTGGAAATCTATGGGCCAGTCCTTCAGAAGGAAGAGCCACCACTGCTAGCAAAGCCTCACCCTAGCTCTGGGGATAAAAGGCAGGGGGCAGAGATGAATAGGGGTGGCAGGCAACTATTCATCTTCCGACTGGATGGACCTGTTAGTCGGCATTGAGAGAGAAACTCTTTTGCCAGGGCTGCTGGCATGCCCAATAAACGAATCTTTAAGTTAACTTTGTCGTGTTTGGGAGCTGGGTCAGAACAGGGATCCAGGGGCAGACCCACAACAGTTCTACCCCATCCCAACCAGCCTCCAGATATGAAGTCAGTACATCAACAGTCTCACCTGCGCAATTCAGGGTTGTAATGAATCCAGGGGTGGGATTCTAACAGTTCGGGCTAACCAGGTGTTAAAGTTACCTCTGGTTTGGAGAACCGGTATTTCAACTGACTGGGCGGCCCCTTCCCTCCCACCCCGCCCCTCCCAGGAGTCTCCACATGGCTCATTTTCGATGGAGGGTCTGCGCAGAAGTTCTGGGAGGGGGGAAAAATGGGCCTTCTGGAAGTCCGGAAACAAGCCTGTTTCCAGCTTCCGGAGGGCCTCCATAGCCCGGGGGAGACTGTTTTTGCCCTCCCAGAGGCCCGGGGGAGGCCCCTGGACCCTTGGGAGGGTGAAAACGGCCCCGGAGGCCCTCCGGAAGCTGAAAATAGGAAGTTCTGGTAGGCCCTGCCCACCATGGCCCCACCCACCCAGCAACTGGGCAGCAAACTGGTCGCTGGGATTTTTGAATCCTACCCCTGTGGATATCGTTAGCATAATGACAGATTATACCTCATCCAGCAGTTCCGCTGGATGTTAAGCAACGGGGGAGAAAGCATGGAACCCTGAGGCAGCCTGCAAAGTGGGGGGCCATGCGCACGATCTGCCCTTTGCTGCCAATTGAGAGGAGACCAAGACTAGTCACTGAGGAAGGACGCAAACCACTGCAATTCAGGGCCTCCCACTCCAACCTCCCCTCCCCCAGCCAGTCCATACGAACACCACGGTCAATGGGATTGAAAACCACAGAGAGAGGAAAGCACACAAGGATGAATGCACCGCCCCCATCTCAGTTCCACCAAACATCATGAACAAACTCAACCACTGCAAACCTATTTAACAGTAATAGGTCTAGACAACCTGTTTCCTCCAAGATCCTCTGCAACTTCTAGCCAACCATCTTCTCCACAACCTGTTCCAAACAGGGAAGATTGGAAACTGGCCAATAGTTATTCATAATGGGGGGGGGCGTGTAATATTGTCTAGCAATAGCCTCTCTTTTTGTTCTTATTCTGTTTTTATTGAATTTTTAAAAAGTTAAAATGCAAAAACAAAACTTCTCTTGAGGAAGAGGCACATGACTTCCTCTTCAAAGGCAGAAAGAAGAGTGTTCCTTCAAATGTGCTGATACCACTGCATGGACCCAAGCCCTGGTTGGTAGACAGGTGAGTGGACTCATATATGGAAGGATTTTGTCCACATCCTCAGGTGTCACAGGACTGAATTCATCCAGATAACCTCACCAACCTCAGGTAACTCACTTGGACCTCCCAGCCACAGTCCATCTCCAAGCATATTTGAGTAACCTTAGCCACCAAACAGTAGTCCTTGACTTATGACAAGGGTCTTGTGATGACCCAGGGCGTGGCACTAAGGCAACACAGTCAAATAAGCAATAACAGTCCCTTTACTATCTTCAACTTTGCCCCCAATGTCCAGGTTACCTTCAGCTGGAAAAAAACTCTCCCAGGAACAGCCTTTAACTATAGAAAATTCAGTCCAAAACAAGATACACATAAACTGTAATTTAAAACCCAAACAAACCAAACTGAAGTAATTAGCCTGACAGGGCAGGAGAAGGAATTTCAGACTTGAAAGCACGGCAAAACTCACAGTTAGGAACACAGATAAGCCACGGTGATACAAGATAAATTCATGTTTGCTCCCAACAGCTCACTGCACGCAGCTTCCTTTTTTATACAGTGTTCCCAGCTGCAGCTAATCAGGGCCCTTTCCTCCCCTGTAAGCCACGCATCCCACATTGCTCCCTTCTCCGTTCCTCCCTGCGTGCCCTAGGATGAAGAGGGGATGGGCCTGTGTCTTCTTCCAAATTCCCTCTGCCTTGCTCTACATCTCCCCTGCTCTGCCCAACCAGACTTTGCCCTTCCCCAGTTTCTTCCACAGACAACGGAGCCGCCCTCCCACTCGCTGTCAGCTGTTCAGCTTCCTCCTCCTAATCAGATTCCAACGGGCGTGACAGGTCTTCAAACTTGACAGCTTTAAGGCTTGTGGACTTCAACTTCCAGAATTCCTAAGCTAACATGACTGGAGGAGGAATTCTGGGAGTTGAAGTCCACAAGTCTTAAAGCTGT
This sequence comes from Notechis scutatus, assembly GCF_049901735.1. NCBI lineage: Eukaryota > Metazoa > Chordata > Lepidosauria > Squamata > Elapidae > Notechis > Notechis scutatus. The sequence goes on from NC_142017.1 coordinate 22,008,523, forward strand.
CAAGTTTGAAGACCCCTTGACATGGCCCCTTGACAATTGAGACCAGAATTTTCATCAGAAGCCATGGTGGGTGAGCTGCATCCAATTTCACAATTTTTACAGCAGTCGTTAAGCAGATCCAGCTTCCCCAAAGGCATTTTTACCATGGTGGTGCAGTAGTTTATAATGTAGCATTGCTGGTTGATCCTTCATTCCCACTGCCAGAGGTTCGATCCTGACCAGCTCAAGGTTGACTCAGCCTTCCATTCTTCTGAGGTGGGTAAAATGAGAACCCTGATGTTTGGGGGCAAGAGGCTGACTCTGTAAACCGCTTATAAATGGCTGTAAAGCACTGTGAAGCCTAAGTGCTAATGCTATTTTTTTTTGCTAAAAATTAGCCAAAACAAAGGTTGCAAATCTCAATCATTTGATTGCAGCACACTGGAATTGGTCATAAACACGAGTGTTTGCCAAGTGCCCAAATTAACTTCAAGGGTGTTGGGACAGTCAGAACTACAAGTACATAACTTTGAACAGTTATTAAACAAATGGCCATAAGTCAAGGACTATCTGCAGAATGAAAATGCCTCACCATTTATGACGACAAAAAAATCCTTTTTTCTATTATTCTCCCCCCCTCCCAATCTTCAAAATCACAAATTGTGCTTTATTTCCCCTGTTTTCGGTTAAAGTCTATAAGGGGTTTCCATGCAGTCAGAAGTATAGATATTGTTTTTTCTGTAACCAAATCAGTAATTTAGCCATCTCAGCAAATTCCATCATCTTCACCAACTGTCGTAGGTTGTGTCAAGTCTTTTTCGCTTTTCAACATGTAATAGTCTCACTGCAATTATCATTTTTAAAAACCAAGTCCGGTGATCTTTTTCTAGTGGCTTGTCAGAGACCCAAAGTCTCTGGTTGCAGTAGTACTTTATTTCACCTTTAAATTTTTCTAAATTGATGCATATATTTGTATCCAAAAAGTTTTGCTTTTTTTTTTACATGTCCACCAAACATGTCCTTTCGTGTTCACATTTCCAACAAAGATTCAAAATACCTTTTTACACTCTAGAAAATTTCTCTGATCACAAATGTCAACCATACATAATGTTATAAAAATTCCCTTTAAGGCTAGAAGATAATGTAAATGTCTATCCCTTCAACTGCACATTTTCCCTTTAGTCTATTTGCATATTATAGCCCAAAAAAAATTCGCACATTTTATCATCCTTGACTTACGGTCACAATTGAGCCCAAAATTGCTGTTGCTAAGTGAGACATTTTTAAAGTGAGTTTTACCCCATTTTACAACCTTCCTTGTCAAGTGTTAGGTTGTTAAGTGAATCACTGCAGGTATTAAGTTAACAACATAGTTGTTAAGCGATTCCAAAAACCCATTGACTTTGCTTATCAGAAGGTCACAAAAGATGGTCACGTGATCCCAGGACACTGCAATGGTCATAAGTATGAGTCAGTTGCTTAAACATCTGAATTTTGATCATGTTGCTGCAATGGTCATAAGTGTGGGGAAATGGTCATAAGTCACTTTTTTCAGTGGTGGTGTAACTCAGTGGCCCCCAACCTTTTTTGTCCCACGGACTGGTACCGGCATCAGCATGCACGACCAAGGCAAGGCGAGCCGAGCGACTGGCCAGCCAGCCGTCCCCCGCTTCTTCCCGCCACCTTCAACTCCTCCTTTTCGGGCTCTTTCTTAATCTCCTCCTAACGCGAGACTCCACCGTCATTGGGACAGCTCTTCGTTTGAAGCTGCCCCCCCCCTCAACGAAACTAAGGCGTGAGGATTCAGCACCCAAACGCCGCTTTCCAATCACACGGAAGCACTTTCTCAAGCGCCGTCAAAACAAGATGGCGGCGCCCACTTCTTTGCGGCCCGGTAAAAAATGCTCCACAGACCGGTACCAGTCCGGGGCCCGGTGGTTGGGGACCACTGGTGTAACTGACCGGCAGGGGTGGGATTCTACCGGTTCAGACCGGCTCTATAGAACTGATTGTTATGATTCTGTGCAGTTCGGAGAACCGGCAAATCGTGCCCCTGGCTGGCCCTGACCCTCTCTGCCTGCCCCTCCCCTTCCTGCCCAGTCAGTCCATCACGCACGCGTGACATCATGCGCATGCCCGACATGCGTTCTCCCCCACCCAGTCACTCCTTGAGGTATTTTTCCCCCTCCCTACAATCAGCTGTTCTGATGATCAGCTGTGCCAGGATCCCCTTTGTTGTCTTACTGATTCCCTGAGGCCCAGGAGGCAAAAAGGGGCACGTGGGGGTGCTGTGCACCTCCCCTGCGCTCCGTTTTTGGGCTCCTGGGCCCCAGGGAAGCCTTCTAGGAGCAAAAAGCCCGCCCCCCGGAGGCTTCCCTGAGGCCCAGGAAGAGGGGAGGAGTGGAGATAGAGTTGTTTAGGCTAGGTGGTTCTCCTTCCCGTGGGAACAAAAGCTGACCCTGCTGAGACCTGGAGGTGGAGATTGATGACACCAGGCAACATTGATTTATTTCTATTGGGGAATGTGACTCTTGGGGGGTGTTTCTAATTTCCAATATTATGTGGTGTAATGCTGGGTTGTATCAGATCCGGAATTACCACGGACTTTGCCAATTTGATGCTTTCCTAAGTAAAAGAAATTGTCTTGGAAGATGGACTTTGCTCTTTTCTTTTTAAATGGATTTCATCACATGGAAATCTGACATTATTCCAGATATGACACAACCTGGAATTACATTACATTTACATGTAATTCTCTTACTCCATTATCTTGTTTAATGTCTTTGTTTAGTAATTCAAATACCAAGATAAATAATAAAGAAGATGAAGGATACCCCTGCCTTGTTCTTGCTGTACCTCACATTCTTTCATCAGATTTCTATTGACCATCATCTGGGTCTTCTTCTGTAATGTATAAATCCATTTCAGGGCATGTATAAAGTTCAATCCAAGATTGGTCTGGTGGCCTAGAGGTAGAGCTCTCACCTCGCAATCAGGAGGCTGTGAGTTCGTCCTAAGGGAAGGCAGATATTTCTCTCTCTGGGCACAATGAGAATTTATCTGCTGAAAAAAAAACTCCGCATTGCCAACAGGAAGGGCATCCGGCCAGTAAACACTCCGCTCCATTCAGTTGCCAGGACTCCACCCCAATGCAAGAAATTATGGCGTCCTTAAAAGAAAAATAATAAAGTTCAATCCAAAGTCTATCTTCTCAACTACATTAAACATAAAATCCCAAATCAAATTATCAAGGACTTTCTCTGCATTTGCTACTGCTTGTTTTATTGTAAATATTCAATTATGTCCAAAACAATTGTCACTTTTTTAAAAAATTCACTGAATTTCTATAGCTGCCAAACTCAACCAAGTGACTTTGCAGGCATAATTGCAGATTGTTGGGCTTTTCTGCCCTCCTTCGTCATTCTTCTACTGGTCAATTTTATCCCAGCCAGATGGTAACTAAACATCAGGCTCCTAATCTTTTGTCATGCAGAGCTTTAGAAAGAAGTGACACACATTGCAATTCGAGGCTACTCTCTTTAACTAACTCAGTAATACATTGTCCTTTCATCAAAAGTAAAGCAGTAAAAATAAAAATAACAGAATAAAAAAAATAAAGACTGTCCTCCTAGCCATTGAAAACTTTAAAAGAACCTCTCTTTTTCTCAAAAGTCTTTAAATCTTTAAACCGAGGTCTCTATTGCATTTCTGTAGTTTCAAAAGAAGGTTTAGCTTACCGCAAGGAACCTTATTTTTGCTGCAAAAAGAAATCTCTCTTCAACTATAATTAATTAGTTCTTAAAGTGAATAAAAGATGGGGAGAACAAGGCTGTAAAATCCGTAACAGTTCTTCTGAAGTTAGGAGCACAGAGCACTCCCAACAGCTCAAGTCTCAATCTAACTGCAAAAGTTTTTCCATCTCTGCGGTTTAATCAGAAGGAACTACCTTCCCGAAAACACACGTGGTTAACCTGTTGATCTCCCTTTGATCCAGGGAGATAAAAGCCAACAGAGATCTCCTTCCTCCCAGTGGCTTTCAAACGCTGCAGTGGCTCTCTTCCCTTCAAAGAATTTTGGAGGGTTGCCAGGCTACCATTCCCCACCAGAAGCAACCCAAAGGCTGGAGTAATTACAATGTTTTGTCATCCTTATCACTGTGATACAGGCCCAAGAAGAGGTCACTCAAGTTGGGTTAGATTTACTTTTTTGTCTTTCTCCAGTGTGGCTGCAGGCATCACTTCTGGTGCCTCAGGTCCTTGAGCTCCCCAGAAAACCTGTGGGGGATCCCAGGATTGGCACCCAGAGGACACATGGGCACAATCCAGTTAAGGGTCTCGGTCACCCACCTATTTCAAGCTGTAACCAAGGCATCAGCCAAACTGCCTAATGGATCCTCAGCAGAAATCAAAAGTTGCTCCCTCTGCAACACAGCAGGTCCATGGGTTGGGTCAGTCTACTCAGCCCTGTCTCCCAACCAGGTCTCGTAACTCAAAAAGTTGTTTGCAGGAAAAACTGAGATGAATGCTTTGGTAAATCCAAATAACATGTGGCTCTAGTGTGGACTCTAAATCAACACCCCAGTGGTGGGATTTAAAAAAATTACTACCGGTTCTGTGGGTGTGGCTTGGTGGGTGTGGCTTAGTGGGCGTGGCAGGGGAAGGATATACTGCAAAATTCCCATTCCCTCCCCACCCCCCTAACCTGCTTTCCAGCTCCGTTCTCCTGTGCAGGGCAACCAAAGAAGGCAACTCGGTGGGAGGCAGAGAATAGATGGGGTTGGCGGGGCCAGTCAGAGGCGGGATTTGCCGGTTCTCCAAACTACTCAACATTTCTGCTACCAGTTCTGTAGAACCTGTTAGAACCGGCTGAATCCCACCTCTGATGGGCAGTGGAAGTGGAAAGTGCTGGCTTCCCCATTGAGTTCCAGGGAGCATTGGAAATCTCCCCCCACCCCTTTCCAATCTGAGCAGCACTCAACATTTATGCTCCCAGTTCTCCAGAACCGATCAGCTGAATCCCACCTCCGCAACTCCCATGTTCAGGTCAACTGCTGATATCTGCAAACACATCTTCCTCCTTTTTTTCCAAGCAATGTTGTTTAGTTTTCCAGATATCTTTTTTCACATTTTGCTTAGTTTCAAATTATTTTAAAAAACAAGAAATATATAATTGTCACCTTAACATCTTCTTAGATTGAAACATTGATGGAGAAGAACTTTCAGCCACTGATGCCTGTTAGTGATACATGCTAAACATTGTCTTTAAAGCTCCATTGCAGAAGACACAGCAGGAAAGTGATGAACCAGAATATGCATTTAAGACATAGACATATGCACCTTAACTGTCTCAATCACTATTTTTTCAATAATGTCTGCATTTAGTATATTTCTATATCTAATGGTGGGGTTCCTAATAAAGCACCTGATCTTTTTCAGTGTGATCTTGATGCCTGTTTGCATTACATAGTAGTGAAAGTTGGAAAATGGGGTAGAGAGAATTCTAAGGGAGCCCTGACTCCTCAATAAACAGATAATCAGGAATTTGCAAAAATGCTATTTTTGTTGGTAGTTCCAGCTCCCTTCAGGGAATTTCAGAAGCGGAGAATAAACGTTTCTATGTTGAAGTGTGATTTGAAAGATGCACCAATGAAGACAACAACTATGTAATGAACACAAAAGTGCAAAATTAAGCCAGATGTTACAGTTTGTAGGATGTGAATATATTCTGTTCCATCTACAGCTCCCTTATGACATATTTGTCTGCAGAAAAAAAAATGGAACATAGCACATTTACATCTTTATGCATGCTATTAAAATTCTCTTAATCCTTGGCATTAACAAAAATCTTTACTTTAATCTATGTAGTCCCAGGGAATATCAGATATTGCTTTAAAGTAGCAGATAAATTTAGGCACGGCTTCTTGCCCATCTGTTTTTTTTAATGACTAGAAAGAGCTAACTGCCCCCTTAAAAACCTCCAACTACAGACCAAAGTGCATATAAACTCCAACTATAGACCTAAACTTCCATAAACTGAGCCCAGTTTTCTAATGACATCCATATTGCAAACCAGAAGTATTGAATCATGACAAGGCAGAACAGATTTTCTTAAATGGAAAAACAAGAAGATTGGGAAACTAAAAATATGATTATAAAAGCCCAGTCCAGCACAATACCACTGAAAAAGAAAAATAAGAAATTCATAAAGAAACCGACATGGTTGCACAAAGATTTCTCTGATAAATTGAAAGACAAAAAAGGATGAGTATAAAAAATAGAAAGGGGGACATATAGAGAAACAGCATGTAGTATGAATCTGCAGAGATCAAGTCAGGAAGGCTGAGGCTCAGAATGAACTAAGACTTGCAACAAATGTCAAAAATAATGAAAAAAAAAATTTTTCAACGTATTAAAGAACAAGAAAAAGTCAAGGAAATAATTGGACCACTAATGGGAGAAGATGGCAAAGAAATGACAGGCAGCAAGGAGAAAGCAGAACTACTTAATTCATTATTTGTATTTGTCTTCATGCAAAAAGACAACACAGCCCAACCTACTAAAAACATAAGTGTAAGACTGACTCAGAAGACAAATTAAAATAGGCAAGAAAATGGTAAGCCTGTCTACTTTAGAGGAGTTCAAATCACCAGATCCTGATGGATTACATCCCAGAGTTCTGAAAGAGCTGTCAGATGTGATATTGTAACCATTGAACTATATCTATCAAAGATCCTGGAGCACCTGGGAACTACCAGAAGACTGGAAAAGAGCTGATGTGGTTCCCATCTTCAAAAAAAAGTGTGGGGGGTGGACAGATTCAGAAAACTGCAGAGTAACCAGCCAAGCATCATCACCTGGGAAGATCCTGGAAAAGATAATCAAGCAACAGATCTATGAACATCTAGAAGCAAGCAAAGTTATAACTAGAAGCCAACATAGGTTTGTCTAAAACAGATTACAAACAAATCTTCTTTCATTCTTCAATCAAATGATCGAATTAGTGGACCAGTGAAATGCTGTGGACATAGTATACTTGGATTTCAGTAAGCCATTTGACAAAGTAGACCACAACCTGGTTGGTAAAGCTGGGAAAATGTAGGATAAACAGCAACACCACCAGATGGATTTGTAACTAACTGATAAACCACACTCAACCTGTAGTCCTTAATGAAACTTACATCTACATGGAGGAAAGTAAGCAATGGGGTACTACAAAGTTCTGTTATAGTCCCAGTGCTGTTCAATAACTTCATAAATGGTTTAGATGAGAGAATTGAGGGGCAATTCATCAAATTTACAGGCTACACTAAGTTGTCAGGAATAGCCAACACCCCAGAAGATAAGCTCAAGATCCACATGGATCTTGATGGACTTGAACACTGGGCGTTATCTAACAAAACAAATTTCATTGTAGAGAAAAGCACATAAGGTTTTACACATAAGGGGAAAAACCCCAAATGTACAGCTACAGATTAGAATGAAATTTACCTCAATACCAGTAATTGCAAGAGAGAACTAGTAAATAATCACTGAAATATGAGCCAGCCACCAAAAAAGGTGGCTGGCATTGGATTTTTTTGGTGCTACAACCACCAAAAAGCCAGTGCAATCCTAGGCTGCATAAACAGAGGGATAGAATCAAGATCACATGAAGTGTTAATACCATTTTATAAGGCCTTGATAAGGCCACATTTGGAATATTGCATTCACATTTGGTCGCCGTGATGTAAAAAATATATTGAGACTCTGGAAAGAGTGCAAAGAAAAGCAACAAAAATGATTAGGGGAAGCAGTGAGATTTGAATTTTTGAACAACCGGTTCTGTGGGCGTGGCTAGGTGGGTGTAGCCACGTGACTGGGTGGGCGTGGCTTTTTCTTTTCTTTTTTTGCAGCCAACCTCCCCCCCCCCCCGTGTTTTTGCTTCCTGGCCTCAGGGAAGCCGCCTGTGCAGGGGGGCATTTTTGCTCCCAGAAGGCTTTCCTGGGGCCCAAGAAGGCAAAAAACAGGGCCTGGGGTTGCCAGCACCTCCCCACCATGCCCCCCCCCCACCTGCCACACCTCTTTTTGCCTCCTGGGTGACTGGGCGGGGGAGAATGCAGTCAACGATGTCAGGCATGTGCGCAATGTTGCACATGCGCAATAAGGACTGACTGGGTGGGCAGAGAAGGGCGGGGCCAGCCAGGGGCACGATTTGCCGGTTCCCCGAACTGCGCAGAATCATAACAATCGGTTCTATAGAACCGGTCCAAACCAGGAGAATCCCACCTCTGATTAGTAGGCTGGAGGCTAAAACATTTGAAGAATGGTTGCAGGAATTGGGTCTGTCTAATCAAGTGAAAAGAACTAGGGGTGACATGATAACGTTGTTCCAATATCAGAGGGGCTGCCAGAGAAAAGAGTGGGGTTCCAAATCATCCGAAGGCAAGGCAAGAAGCAACGGATGGAAACTAACCAAGGAGAGAAGCAACGTGGAACTAAGGAGAAACTTCTTCTTGGCGGTGAGAACAGTCAACCAGTGGAATGGTTTGCCTTCAGAAGAAGGGCTACTAACATTTCACATTGTCGATTACAACGTTGTCAGCTAGGCTTGTAAGGAACCTGTTCGCTCTCCCACTTAATGCAGAGTTTCTTTCCCATTTGTTGTCAGGGTAGATAAAGTCCCCTATTACTACTGTGGGGTGATTTCAGCATACATTAGATAACTAATTAGGAAAAAGTTCATCTCTTTCTTGTGCTTGGTTCAGTGACCAATATACCTATGGCAATGTTAACCCATTGCCATTTTATTTTAAGGATGCTTTCATCCTTGGTTTTATGCATTTCTGTAGAGGTGTAATGATCTCTTATATATAATATAATGCAACTCCATCCCCTTTTTTGATAGGTCTGTTTCTTTTGGACAATTTATATCCTTCCAGAAGTACAATCCTTCCAAATTCCAGTTGTCAGTTTCATACTGCAGACTCGCCCTACACATGAGTAAATCTGTTCTTTGCCTTTACTCCATTCTTGTAATATATAGGGGAGCAGCATAGAACTTAGAGCAAAGGCACTTTGTGTTATGCTTCATTCTAGCTCATCAGAAGCCAAGGGACCTCCAGTTTTGCTAGCCTTAGGATCTTGCAGGTTATCACTCCCCAGAGGCTGACCAGACAGAAATCAGCAAGAACTAGTAAAGGTGGAGTCTGATTATGAAGAGTCCAGTCTTGGAGAGCAGAGCAAAAGAGGCTGCTCAGCTCCTTGGCAAGCAAGTTGGGCACTATGTCCCCTTTCAAGCCATACTCAGACCAAAAAGGCATCCCCAGGATTGGATTCTCAATGGAAATAGCTCTCCAACGTTCTTGTGTCCTTGCTTCCTGCTCTGCTCCTAGGCTCTCATCTTACAATCCAGATACGCTTCTGGAACTTTCTGGAACATCACTCTAACTCAGGGGTCTCAAACTCGCGGCCCGTGGGCCAATTGCGGCTCGCAGGACGATATCCTGTGGCCCCCACCGTGATATGAAAGTATAATATTAGTGCGGCCCACAGGGGGAATGGACTTCTGAAGGAAGTCTCGCCCGCCGTTCCTCGTCGTGGCTTCTTCTCCACCCTGAACTTTAACAAGTCCAAGTACAGGTCCAGACTTACTGATGATCACCTTCAAGCCATACTGAGGGTCTCAAGTGCCTCCTCTCTCAAGCCAAATGTGGCTCAGATATGTGAGAGGAAGCGTTGTCAAGTCTCTGGCAGCAAGGAGTAAGCTGGAGAAGCCATGTTCTGAGGAACTGTTCATGATCTTTATTCAATGTTCCATTCATGTGTTCAGGACAGTTCATGTATTGGAGAAATCATTAACTGTTGATGACATTTGAGGATATTTTTTAAAGAATGTTTTTTGTGGAATCCCTTATGCGGCCCAGCCTTACCCAGACTCTGCCTCCAGTGGCCCCCAGGTAAATTGAGTTTGAGACCCCTGCTCTAACTTCTTTGCCACTGCCTTGGTGAACCTGTTCTGTGCTGGCTATTTGCCTTCCAGTTTCACCATTTGTCATATGCAGGTGCAACTCTGCACTGTGCTTTGTTCCACAGACATTATGCCTTAGCTATCAAGCAACAGTGTGTTTATTTCCCCTCTTTGCCCAGCTCCTGTTTGCCCAATGGGCATGCTCTTTACCGTTGGTTTTTCTGGTCATTAAGCTAATTGGAACATACGCCAGTGTGTCCATTTAGAACAGGACCCCTCCAAGTTCTGGTTCCCATGTTACCCTGATCATTTTACCTTGGGTAGAACTAGCTACGTAGTAGTAGTAGAACTACACCTGGAATAGTGCATCCGGTTTTGGTCACCACATTACAAAAAAGATACTGAGACTCTGGGAAAAGGGCAGAGAAGAACAACTAAAATGATTGAAGCCTGGAGGCTAAAACATATGAAGGACGGTTGAAGGAACTGGGTATGGGTAGTTTGGAGAAAAGAAGGATTAAGGTTGAGGGGCTGCCACAAAGGAAGGGGGATAACTTATTTTCCAAAGCCCCAGAGGCCAGGACAAGGAGCAAGGGATGGAAACTAATCAAGCAGAGAAGCAACCTGGAATTAAGGAGAAACTTCCTAACAGGGAGGACAATTAACCGGTGGGAGTTGCCTCCAGGAGTTGGAACATTGGAAGTTTTTAAGAAGAGATTGGACATCCACTTGTCTGAAATGATATAGGGTTTTCTGCTTGAGCAGGGGGTTGACTAGAAGACCTCCAAGGCCCCTTTTCCAGTTCTATTCTGATTGATTGAATATGGACAATTGACATGAGCCAAGGAATAGAGACATAGGGGCAGTTTCCTACACATGTGGTTCCAATCAACAGACCCCACAATTATTCCTTGGCCCTCCCACAGCAAAAGCATGGGAAGCGGAGCAACAGTTGGAGCCTTAGATGTTGCATAGGTAGAACGTAAAAATGAGAATCAATTTGGTGGAGTGGTAAAGGCACCTGGGAGGCCATGAAATCTATTCCTGTCCTTGTCAGGATACTTACAGGGCTGTGCAGAGGAATTTGTTGAACACTTGATGAATAAAATTGCTCAGATCTCTTGGAAGGGAAGGGGAGATTTCCAATGCTCCCTGGAACTCAATGGGGAACCCAGCACTTTCCACTCCCACTGCCCATCAGAGGTGCGATTCAGCCGGTTCTGACCAGTGCTGGAGAACCCGTAGCAGAAATTTTGAGTAGTTCGGAGAACTGGCCAATCCCACCTCTGACTGGCCCTGCCAACCCCATCTATTCTCTGCCTCCCATTGAGTCCCAGCTGATCGGCTGGCTCTCCTTTGGTTGCCCTGCACAGGAGAACGGAGCCGGAAAGCAGGTTAGTGGGGTGAGGAGGGAAGGGGGATTTTGCAGTATCCTTCTCCTGCCACGCCCACCAAGCCATGGCATCTCCACCAAGCCACACCCACAGAACCGGTAATAAAAAAAATGGAATCCCACCACTGTTGCCCATCTGTGGTCCTTCTGCGTTCCTGTTTAAATAAGGAGACCTCTTGGGAACAATGACCCAATAGGGCACAGGTTGTCTAGTGTAAACTAAAGGTGGAACTCCAAGTGGAACTCTTACAAAAAGCGAATACAAGCAGCCAGTTAACAAAGCTCGGAGTATCTACTGTAGGAGGATGAAAGAATGATTGTGAATGTAATGAGGAGGAGGTCTCTTGCCATTATTTAAATGCTTAAAGTGGTCCTCGTAAGAGATGGCTATCTCTGACTTGGATTAGAGCCTGGAGAAGCAGAAGTTGATAAAGAAGGAGGAAAGCAAGCCAAGATCACAAGGGTTCTCTTCCCTCACCTAAGACCTCACCTAACTCTCCTTTAGACCAGAGGTCTCCAAAATCTGGCAACTTTAAGACTTGTGGACTTCAACTCCCAGAATTCTCCAGCCAGCTCTGCTGGAGAATTCTGGGAGTTGAAGTCCACAAGCTGGAGAATTCTGGGAGTTGAAGTCCACAAGTCTTAAAGTTGCCAGATTTTGGAGACCTCTGCTTTAGACAATGGCTCACTTGCCCCAAAGGAAGGCCGCAGTGTGACGTCATCTCATGGCTGGTGAGAGATGCTGTGGTCCCAAAATATAGACATTCTGAAGAAAAGAACGGCCCTCCTTCACGCCTTTGCAGTCCCAGTTGCAGCACAGAGAAAGAAAACCGAGGTCCAGGATGAGAGTGAATGTCATTCCTAAAATGTCATGAATTGAAATGGACATCATTAGCCAAACGGTATTGATAAAGATCTCTTTCAGAAGCAACACTGGAAGAACTTGAGAAGGTGAGCAATTGCTATTTTCCCTGTAATTATTGCATAATGAAACTAGTTGTTTTTCTCCATCCAGGATGCTTTCTGGCCAGCAGTGTTTTCCACTCAAATATAACAGAATAACAGTTGGAAAGACCCTTGGAGGTCCTCTAGTTCGGGGGTCACCAGCCTTTTGGACCTCAGGGGCCACCAAACTCATAATTTTAAATCCCGCAGACCAGAGACCCTGGGAAAATCCCCAAAAAAGTCATGCAGGAAAATTCCTGAACCATTTTCCTACCGATCAATCGTTCTTTATTTGGGATTGCAGGATACCATCTCCAGCTCCGTTCCTGGGGAGACAGAGACAGAGAGAGACAGACAGACAGACAGACAGACAGACAGACAGACAGAGAGAGAGAGAGAGAGAGAGAGAGAAGAGGCTTTTGGCTTCATGCAAGGAAAGCAGCAGAAGCAGCAGAAGTCTTTCTTCCTCTCCCCAAAACTCTGCCAGAAATGAGTCTTTGCCAGCTAAGTCTCTTGGAGCAGGAGGCCTTGCAGGGTCCCAGAGACTCATTTCTAGCAGAGTTTGGGGAAGAGAAAGAAGGACTTTTGCTGCTTTCTTTGTGTGCAGCCAAAAGCAGAAGAAGAAAGAAGTGAGGAGAAGCAGCCCAGTGGCCAGGCCAGGTGCGTGGGATGAGTGGGGCAAGTTCCCCCCACCTCTGCCATTTCCCCCTCCCCTCACTACCTCGTGTTGTTCGCAATGCAAGCGATGCAAGCCTTGTGTTCCCACGGGCCATGTGGGTGGCTCAGCCGTGTGTTCCCATGTAGCCTGTATTAATTGCTTTGGGGGGGACATTTCTCTGTGGACCACCAAAATTTTCTCATGGACCACTAGTTGGCAACCACTGTTCTAGTCCAACCCCTGCTCAATCAGGAGACTCTATACCATTTCAGACAAATGGTTTATCCAGTCTCTTCTTAAAAACCTCCAGTGATGGAGCACCCACCACTTCTGAAGACCAGCTGTTCCACTAGTTCATTGTCCTCAATGTTAGGAAGTTTCTGCTTAACTCTGGGTTGCTTCTCTCCTTGATTAATTTCCACCCATTGCTTCTTGTCCTGCCTTCCGGTGTTTTGGAGAATAGCTTGACTCCCTCTTCTTTGTGGCAATCCCTGAGATATTGGAAGACTGCTATTATGTCACCTCTAGTCCTTCTTTTCATTAAAATAGACATACCCAATTCCAGCAACCCTTCTTCATATGTTTTAGCCTCCAGTCCCCTAATCATCTTTGTTGCCGAACCAGTTTGGTCTAGTGATTAAGGCACCAGGCTAGAAATGTGACCTTTAATTATGAGGTGGTTGCGGACAATGAAACTTTAAGGGCAAGCTAAATTTTTAATACTGTAGTACTGTAGTACCTATCTCCACAACCCACATCTCAAACACACCAACAGCCAAGCCTCCTACAACTGGCCCCAATCCATTGAGCTCACAACGTCTGATGATCACAGAAAAAGAAGTGCAAGATCTATTACACAGACAGAAGCCAGGAAAAGCACCGGGGCCAGACAAGATAACTCCTTCTTGCTTAAAAGTCTGTGCTGACCAATTGGCCCCCATCTTCACCCGAATCTTCAATAGATCACTAGAGATGTGCTATGTTCCTTCCTGCTTCAAACGTTCTACCTTCATCCCAGTGCCAAAGAAGCCCTCCATCAAGGAACTGGATGACCACAGACCAGTTGCTCTAACATCTGTAGTTATGAAAATCTTTGAAAGGCTTGTGCTGTCCCACCTGAAAACCATCACGATCCGCTGTTAGATCCCATGCAGTTTGCATACCGAGCAAATAGATCGACGGATGATGCTGTTAACATGGCTCTGCATTACATCCTACAACACTCAGGGTATATCTCACTCCGGGTTCTTCAGCTCCTGAAGGCTGATTGAGGGTTGCCTGCCACAGCCCTTAGCTGCCACACATACCTATGCTCTGAAGGAGTTGAGGGGTAAGTGGAGGTTGAAGGGGGCTGCTGGCACTCCCAAGCAAACACCCCCCGAATCCCAACTGCACATTTTGTGGAGGGAATGGGACAACTTGCTACAACCAACTCACCACGGCCAACTCACCACGGCCAACTTGCTGCGGATGTCAGCCTCCAAGAATCCTTTTCTGCTTGTCTTCTTCTGCCATAGAAACAGGGGGAGGGAAGATTAATTGGGCTTCGTGGGGGGAACAGTGCTGGAGGGTTAAGTTGGTGAAATGTAAAAGTTGGGATGTTTTCTTGACTGCGCTTACTATGAAGATGTAGCTCCTTATCTCTCTAGGCCAAGGTCAACCGTCTTGGCATACCAGATGTCTGAAACACCACCTGAAGATGCTCCACATGACATTATACACACCTCAGGTTGGATGGCCATTTTGAACTATTAGGGGTGGGAACATGGGGATAACTTTCTATATGTGATTTTCGCGCCTTTTGCCTCAGATCTTGTATTCTTCTGATGCTGCCACTTTAATTTCCAGGAAAAGTCCTTTTCTCTAAAACACTGGAATCTAAGGTTTTCTACCTTGGATTTTGAATGGAGTCCCACCTGCCATTATACAAGATCTGAAGCAATAGGCAGGCACCCTTAATTTACAATTTAACAATTCTATTTAATTATTTAAAATAAAATTTTATTTTAATTTTTGCGATTCACATTTCATTCTGTCCCTCCTTTTGCAACCTTTCTCTAATGGTTCTATTCCACCATTTCTTTGACGTGAGTGTAACTCTTGCCCCACAGTGAGTTGTTCTATGGCAAGATGGCCATGGTAAGTTGTCCTGCAGTGAGTTGGCTGTGGCAAGTTGGCCGTGGCGAATCGTCATAGATCCTTGTGCGGAGTTGCATGCCATACATGCTGACTGGTTACTTCTTGATATTTGTTCTGCTGTTTGAGGGCCCTCTAGCCAGATGTGTAAAAGGAAAGCCTGTGCAACCGTCTCCAAATGCTAGGCCTATCCAATCTGTTCCCTCGTGTGCAGTGGCTGCAGAAGTCTGCTCCAGCCTTTAGCCTGCCTTTATAAAGACCAAGAGGGAGAATGGAAGGGATGGCTATTACATTTGTAAATGAACTCAAGCTACACAGGTTGATCAAACTTTTAGAGACCAAAATCCCAGCTCATAGTGATCTTGGCAGATTTGAACAGTGGGCCAAAACCAAGAATTACATTAATGGGAGACATATGGCACTTGGGTAAGAAAACTCAAATGGATAGGCACAGGATGAGAGACCTCGAGTTTTGGTGATAGTCCTTGTGATTGAGGAGGATTAGTTGAAAGCCAGCTGAGTGTGAGCAAATGAGGTTTGGAGGCCAGTGAAATCTTGGACTGCACTGGCACAAGCATTGCATCCAAGTCATAGGAGATCAACTATTCTACTGTCATCCATTTTGTTTAGACCACATTTACGGCAATATGTTACATTTAGGGCATTTGGTTGAGGGGAGAGCTCCAAGGATGATAAGGGGCAGAGGTGGGATTCAAAATTGTGGGCGTGGCTTGGTGGTTGTGATGTAGCTTGGTGGGGGTGGCAGGGGAAGGATACTGCAAAATCACCATTCCCTTCCCTTCCCATGAACCTGCTTTCCAGCTCCATTCTCCTGTGCAGGGCAACAAAAGAAGACCCAGCCAATCAGCTGGGACTCAATGGAAGGCAGAGAAAAGATTGGGTTGGCGGGGCCAGTCAGAGGTGGGATTTTCCGGTTCTCAAAATGTCCGTTACTGGTTCTCCAGAACCAGTCAGAATCTGCTGAATACTGTTAGGGATAACATTGTTTACCCTAACTGGTTTGGGTAAAAATAATAAATAAGTTATCATGGTTTGTTGATTAAAGTGTGTGTAACTTTAACTACAAGAATGTAATTAAGGGTGTGGTTGTAAAAGCACCATAAAAGAAGCAAGTCAATTGCAGCTCTCTCTCTCTGGCTTAATGATCCCTAATTACTGGATGGATTGATGACTGCGTTTTTCCTTACTGGAACGGAGGAGAGAAAGTGTTTATTTCTCAACGGAGAGAAGAAAAAATACGGACTGATTTATTGTAAGTGAACTGACATTGGCTATTCAACACGGACTTTGTAAATTGAGTATCCTCGACTGGACTGACTGAAATGATACATGACTAATGGACCGTTTATTTTGACTATGCTATAATTCCTAATGGAATAAACTATATTTTTTGATAGCACAAGCGTATCTGCTTTTTACTGCGTGTTAACTAAAATACAAACTTATCTCACACATTTACCTGTCTGCCTATCTGACTACGCTACACATTCTGTTTAGTTTGTTTTCCTTAACACTCGTTGGGGAATTCAGGCTTAACAAATACCACCTCTGATAAGGAGGTCTGAAATTGCTGAGAGTTTGCAGGAGTCTATTCGAAAGCATGATCATCATATACAAAGACCTACAAGTGGTCAGATATAAAAGGAGAGGGACCTGGTGTAAAGGTCAGTGAGCGAGCGAGCAGGAAGAACAATCCAAAGTTTGGCAGTGGTCAATTCAGGGAAGGGAAGAGGTGGGCATGAGGGAGAAGAAGAGAGAAAGATTGCTGGTTGAGGCTGCTGTTTCCAGAATGGTGCTGATTTCATTGTGCTGCTGATTTCCTATTGAGTGTGACTGGAGCATTGCTGCCTGCCGACCTAGTTGAAGTAGCTACAGGGGACATAGAAAGAAACTACTGCCAGAAAGGAGGTTCATTCAATATTGTGCAGGAGAGCAAATGTATTACTAGACCATGAATTTCTACCTGATGTGTCCTTTCCTATGTGCCTGGGCTTTTCCATGGCATCTCCTGCACACGAGGGAACAGACTGGATAGGCCTAGCATTTGGAGACGGTTGCACAGGCTTTCCTTTTACACATCTGGCTAGAGGGCCCTCAAACAGCAGAACAAATATCAAGAAGTAACCAGTCAGCATGTATGGCATGCAACTCCGCACCAGGATCTATGACGATTCGCCACGGCCAACTTGCCACAGCCAACTCACTGCAGGACAACTTACCATGGCCATCTTGCCATAGAACAACTCACTGTGGGGCAAGAGTTACACTCACGTCAAAGAAATGGTGGAATAGAACCATTAGAGAAAGGTTGCAAGAAAACAACATTCTGGCATTTTTTTTCAAAAGGAGAGGAGAAAAAAAATGCAATTCATAACACGACACGTTCTGCTGTGAAACCTGAAGCAAGAGTGGCATCCAGTGGTGTCTGTTTTTAATAAAACACCGTAGAAAGCAGTTAAAAGAATTGTTTTCACTAACTGCTTCCAACACAACACATCTCGGCTGCTTGCTTGAAATGATCTTTTTGCTTTATGCTTAGGAAGCATAAACTGCGCAGCCAACCTTCATTGCTCTCTACAGAGGGGTATAAATGGACAGGTGCCTAAAAGATCGATTTGTCTGCATGTAAAAATCTCAATGGGTCTCTGATCTCAAAGCTGTAGCTGCCATCTTCACTTTTTTGACACCTAATCCTGCAGATCCCCTCTTCCCAAGGTCACTACCCAAGGTTAAAACCGTTTCTACCTGATCTGGTGTGTGAATGCAGCCATTAGGTCTCTTCTAGGCCTGACCAGTGGTGGGATTCAAACATTTTTACTACCAGTTCTGTGGGCGTGGCTTGGTGGGCATGCCAGGGGAAGGTTACTGCAAAATCCCCATTCCCTCCCCACCCCACTAGCCTGCTTTCCAGCTCCGTTCTCCTGGGCAGGGCAACCAAAGGAGACCCAGCCGATCAGCTGGGACTCAATGGGAGGCAGAGAAGAGGGAGGGCCAGTCAGAAGGGGTATTTGCTGGTTCTCTGAACTACTCAAAATGTCCGCTACTGGTTCTCCAGAACTGGTCAGGACCAGCTGAATACCACCTCTGGGCCAGACATTCCTGACTTGGCAAAATGCCCTGAAGACTTTTTGGAACACTTTTGAAAAGTTTATAGAGATTCTCCATCATCCAGGTCCTGGTTGTTCCAAAGGGGCTTTTTCAGAAGGCAATTGAACTGGACTTTCTGATTTTTCTTTGAAGACGTTTCGCTTCTCATCCAAGAAGCTTCTTCAGCTCTGACTGGATGGTGGGGAAGGATTTATACTCCTTGCAGACAGCTGGTTATTTGCATCCTTTTAGAGCAGAGGTCTCCCAACTTGGCAACTTCAAGACTTGTGGACTTCAACTCCCAGAATTCTCCAGCCAGCTATGCTTACAGCACTTACGGGGGAGGAAAGGGCCCTGATTCCCTTCATTAGGCACACCTGGGAAGAGAGTTTAAAAGAGATGCAGTCTGAGTGCAGCAGCTGCTGGGAGCAAATGTGAGTTTATCTTGTGTTGACTTTGGTTATCTCTGTTCCTGGCATCTTTCCAACCATGTTGAATTACAGCTGTTCCTTCACGTCTGGAATTCCTTCTCCTGCCCTGCCGGACTAATTACCTCATCTTGCCTTGTTTGGACTTACAGTTACAGTTTTTGTTGACCATGTTTTGGCCTTGATTCTCTGCAGCCAAAGGCTGTTCCTGGGAGAGTTTTTCTCCAGATCAGAAGGTAACCAGGACATTGGGGGCAAAGTTGGAGCTAATAAAGGGACTCCTACTGATTATCTGACTGTGTTGCCTTTGTGCCACGCCCCTTTGGGTCATCACACTTAACAACTGTGTTAACTAACTTAAGAACTGCAGTGATTCACTTAACGACTGTGGCAAGAAAGGTCGTAAAGTGGGACAAAACTCACTTAACAATTGTCTCACTTAGCAACAGAAATTTTGGGCTCAATTGTGGTCATAAATCTAGGACTACCTGTAGTATTCCAACATGCTTCTCCAGAGCACAGATTGGAGAAGGTTTTATGATATGTCTGGAATTAACTTTGTTGAATAAGCAGAAGCAGCACACTAAAATTGCTCAGATAGTAAAACGACAACAATCTCAAACATTATTGGAACTAACATAGTGATTCCCCCTTTAGGGATGAAAACTGGCTGGGTGAATTTGGGTCAATCCCCAGGAGATTCTCATTGTTGTTATTGTGGGGAAAATAGGAGGAGGGAGGAGTATTAGGTATGTTCATTTAGAGTTAAGAGTATTTATAAAAATAATAAAGGTGGGATATAAATATAATAAATAACAAAAAGATCCTTCAGAATTAATTTTGTTCTTTAAATCAGTTGTCTTAAGAATCAAACTGGGCAGCACAGTTACGTATATTCCTGCAGGTTGTCACATCAGGCAGCAAATGATTGACCTACAAAATTCTACAAAGAAGTTGTATTTGATCGAGTCATGAAATCTTTCGTTTCCACTGATGGCCACAAGGTGTCAGCAGATAGATATATTATCTGTGTTTGGAAGATTTTTTAAAAAATTACAGTACAGTAGTTGCACATCTGCGTGCAAAGAAGGAAAATATTTTCTCTTTAGTTTCTCACTCGTATTGTACAAAGAAAGCCGTTAAGGAAACTGGTTGTGGCACCTGCAGTAGAATCCTGACAGCCTTCAGGCTCACTTGCAGTTACCTGGTTAAAAACAAAGCTTTGTCTTCAAATATACAGCCAAGGAGCCAAGGAGAAGGCCTGAAGTTGTTAAACTTTCATCTGGACTGAGTCTTAATTACAAGCCATCTCCTTGATCAACAACAAAAGGTCTTGAGCAGGGGTGTCCAACCTTGGGAACTTTAAGACTTGTGGACTTCAACTCCCAGAGTTCCTTGCTGGCTGATGAACTCTGGGTGTTGAAGTCCACAAGTCTTAAAGTTCCCAAGTTGGACACCCCTGGTCTTGAGGACCTGCAAGTTTTTGAGGTATAAAAAGTTATTGAACATCAAAAGTTGGCTTTGTGCAACTGAAATTGGTCAACTGGAAGGATTTTCATCATGGGTTTTAGATTTTTTTCTTGCAGTCAATGTGTTACTTATAGCTTTTCTGCTTAAGGCTATCTACAAGATGATGGATATTGGCCAAACCTGCTGAAATTTGAGGGAAGGTCCATTGTCTCCCATCAATTGTGTTGATTTGACTTTGTCTACCAAGAGCCATTGCTGACTAAGAGCCCACATGGGTGATTTCTCTTCTCTTTTTCTACTTGTTCTGGAATCTGCGTATCTTACTAGGATAGGAACAGGTTTTAATTTAAAAGTTGGAATGTATACTATTAGAAACAGTGAATTTATCTATTTTTGCTTGGATTTTTTTCCAGCAATCTTTGGAATAACCCACATTGCAACCTGAAATTACCCTTCATCATTTGTATGTTTGAAAGCTTCCTATCAAATCCTCTAGGGTTGTGTTATAACAGTCAATCGGTTTTAAACCAAGTCACCTTTTTAGTTTTCCCCACAAAGCTTGCTTGCTTCTTGTGTCCATCCTGAAGGAAGGAGGCAGCCTTAGAAAAAGACTGCGAAGGAGAATGAAGTGTGTATCAGCATTCCAACTAACAAACTCCAAACCAATAAACTCCCAGACAAGCATTTTCTCAAAGTTCCATTTTATTTGAGTTGTCATATTGGCACATCTGGGAAAACCCGAATCTGAGCATTCTGGGTTTTCCCTTCCCCCCCAAAAATCAAAGATCCATCCCCTACACCAGAGGTCTCCAACTTGGCAACTTTAAGACTTGTGGACTTCAACTCCCAGCATAGCTGGCTGAGGAATTCTGGGAGTTGAAGTCCATGAGTCTTAAAGTTGCCAAGTTTGGAGACCCCTGCCCTACACCCACTATCCATCATATGGTCCAATCAAATCATCATCCCAACTGGAGCGATTCCTCCAGGCACTCCTCTCCAGGTGCAGGGCAACATGTCCTTGACTTTCTGAGAAAGAATGTTGTTGAGTCTAATCTTCCACCTCTCCATAAAATCCCCCCTCCCAAATTCCCTAAATGTGGCAGCCTCTAAGCTTCCAAGTAAAACATGGCTTCCAAGGCTGACAGTGTGAAGAAGATGAGAGCTGAAGTAGCATTTCTCCACTTCTTCCTATGGATGGTTGTGAGCTACCTCAGTATGCAGAGATCGTGAGAGCCTGGAGCCAGCAAGGTCACCATTGCAGGTGCTTGAGAAGAGATGGACGATCTCATAACAAAAGACAGTCTCATCATTGGAAAATGTGATCATCCAGGGGTGGGAAGAAGGAGGAAGGATTGTTTAACTGGGCAAACATTCTTCAGTACCAACATGGTGTGTCCAATAAAGTTTTACTTTTGGGAATTCAACTCTCTCTCGAGTGTTTTCTTGCCTTGGGTTGACATTAAACCAGCTCTCTTAACTCAACTCAACTCACTCAGGGAAAACCAAGGGAGCTGTGACCTAACAATGTCCAGAAAGTTGATGCCACAGCGAAGACTGGATCTTACCTGAAAAACAAGAAAATTGTAGTTGTGGTTGAAGAGCTGAAACAAAGAGTTTAGTTATTGCAGAGAAAATAAAGCAATATGATAATTGAATAATGCAGCTCCAACAAAACTCACAATTTTGAGCGAAACAGCTTCATTTCTATAAGATCCTTGAAAGTGGACATGGGGCTACCACAAGTGAAAAATCTAATGAAGAAAATACACTGACATTTGGGAAGAACTTGTGGGAAAACAGCAAGAAGCACAATGGAAATACAAAGTGGATCAAGCAGGTTGAAACCACAGTAAAGTGACTAGAATGGAAGATGTTCACATAACAAAAGAAATGGTGCAAAAACAAGGAAAGAAGGTCAAGAACTTGAGTGGCCCCTTGTTTATATGAGCTGCATGGATTCTGGCTGAAATCATTGACAAGTTTGCATGTAAGATTAGCAAACCAAATTAATCAGATTCTGGAAATACCAGAAAGTGAAAGATGGCTAACAACTGGAAGAACCTTTTTGATCCAGAAGGATGTAGAAAAAAGAAATAAACATGAACATTATAGGCCAATTACTTGCCTGCCAACAACATACAAATTACTTATAGGCATGATTGCAAACCAAATTTATGGTTATCTAGAAAATAAAGTTTTGCTACCTGTAGAACAGAAAGGGTGCTGGAAAAATTCAAGAGGCACCAAAGACTAACTGGTGATTGATAAACTGGTTTTGAAGAATTCAAAGAAAAGGCAAACAAGTGTGTCCCTGGCTTGGATTAATTATAAGAGAGCATTTGATTTTGTTCCACACAGCTGGACTGAGAAATGTTTAGACATTTCTGGAATTAGCAGAAATTCCTGAAGACTTCCATGAAGCTGGGGCAAACTATGTTGATGGCCTCTAGAGAAGAACTGGGTGAAGTTGAAATCAAACAAGGAATCTTGCAAGGCCACTCATTGTCGCTTCTGTTATTTGTACTTTCGATGGCGCCACTAACAAGCATTTTGAATAAAACAAACGGCGGCTATGAATTGGCAAAAAAAAAAAAAAAAAGGATGGGAAAACTCCCGTTTGCTCTGCATGGATGATTTAAAACTTGCTTGGAAAAACAAACGGCTGAATTGAGCTCACTGCTGAAAAGCGCTGAGGAGTTTAGCAGAGTTTAGCAGGAGCAGGGATTGTGTTGTGTACTCCTGATGTCTTTCCCATTGACTCTGCTTGTGGGAAGCCAATAAGGAAAGTCAGATATTGTGGTCATGCTGCAACATGGTAATTGACAGCTTGGCACCAGGTGCCCAGATTGCAGTCACCTACCCATGGGGCTGTGTGACTCAGACTCTGATACCAGGGGCAAAGAATCAGGGCCGCTTGTATCAGTGGTGGGTTTCAAAGTGGTTTACCACCGGTTCGGTGGGTGTGGCTTGGTGGGCATGCTTTGCGCGCATGCATGCGCCCAATGTGCACTTTGCACATGCACAGAGGCTTTCCTACTCACCTCCTGTACTCTCCCTGTAGCTTCAACAGCTGATGCATGGCAATCTGCTGGACTGCGCAAAGCAGCTGCGCTTCAAAAGCAGGGAATAAAGGTCAGTATGAGAGCCCAGAGGGCACGTGGACCCAACAGCACAGCGCCGGAGAACCAGTTCAGTCTCCGCTGATCTTCGGCGCTACCAGTATGCCAGAACCAGGCCAAACCAGTAGAATAGCACCACTGATTCGTATAGGTTTCAGCATAAACTATTTAGTGAAGCCTATACACAAGAATCTCGCCAACGAATGGTCAGCACTAAACTGACACTAGATAAGGGTCAACGGAATTCAAGGGAGTTGGACTTGTGGCAACACAAGGACTCTAAACTGATGACACATTTAACTCTGCCTTCCAGCTCTGCCAGCCCTTCTCCTACATCTGTGGATCCCCTCATTCAGCACCTTTGTGATTTTTAAACAATTGCTTGAATGAATGGTTATAACCTGACAACTACCTCAAGTGTGTGTGTGTGTGTGTGTGTGTGTGTGTGTATAAGCATCTATTGATTGCCATTCTCAAATTCTTTGTAGTTGGTGTAGAACATAGAATAATACAGCTGTAAGAGACCTTGGAGGTCTTCCAGTCCAACCCCCTGCTCAAGCAGGAAACCATTCTGGACAAATGGCTATCCAACTTCTTGAAAGCCTCCTGAGATGGGCACCCACAATTTAGTTTAGTTTTAGTTTAGTTTACTTTACTATATTGTCATTGCACCTCGTACCATGAAATCAAACACCATCTTCAGTGCACATCATGACCCTGACCATGAAAATAAACACAAACACACATCCTTCACCCTTCACACATTGAATCAGAAACCCCCGACACCACACCAACACTGCACTACACAGCAGAATTCAAAAGAGCTACTGCCCTGGGATAGAAGCTGTTTTTCAGCCTATTTGTCCTTTTTTTTATTATCCTGTACCGTCTGCCAGATGGTAATAGTTAAAAAAAGGGGGGTGCCCAGGATGAGATGGATCTTTGAGAATGTGTTGAACTTTCTTAAGGCAGCGGGAGCTCTAAAGCTCTTCCAAAGAGTGGGGAGGACAACCCACGATCCTCTGGGCAATAATTTCTGGATGTAAGCTGTTCCAATGACTAACTATTCTCACTGTTAGAAAAG